>NC_091236.1:2291531-2319031 GCF_040958095.1 Procambarus clarkii | reverse complement strand
ATATATATATATATTTATATATATATATATATATATATGTATTTTCTTTAAAAATTTATATTTATAAATATATATATATATATATATATATATATATATATATATATATATATATATATATATATATGTATATTTAAATATTAATCTGAGCCTGTCTGGATATGGACCCTCTGGGTCCAGGAGGCCATCTGTGTCCCCTCAGATGGTCTCCCTTATCACAGTTTGTGTCTATGGATGTGTGTCAGTGTGTGAGTGTGAGTGTCCCTGTGAGTAGCCGGATGATTATGTGTCCGGTTATATCTGTGGTTTCAGGAGGCCATCTGTGTCCCCTCAGATGGTCTCCCTTATCACAGTCTATGGATGTGTGTGTGTGAGTGTCCCTGTGAATGTTCGGATAAGGGTGTGTGTGTGTTGTGTGGTGTGTCCGGATTTATGTGAGGTGTGGTTCCAGGAACCATTTGTGTCCCTCCTCCCCCAAATCTCCTCCCTTATTCCCACCGTGGGTTCGAATCCCAGGTGATTAGACCTACCCTAGGTCTATGGATCCAAGGTATCCACCCGTGGGCCCAACGGATTTCACCCCTTCCCCACTTTCCTAGGGCCAGGCCAATTCCAGCTATCCAGGGAACCTGACGAAACAGAGGCAGCTACAGGAGGGGACACACAAATATTTGTGCCCTGCAGTTACACAACCGTTCCGACAGGCTCGATCGCAATCTATCCAGATGAGAACACGTTCTCCTCCGACTAGACCACGCTGGAGTCGCTGTATGTTTAAAATTTAGTTCCTTTATTTATAGTTAGTATTTTTGGTGTATTAATTGATTTGTTTTATATTTTTAATGACTTAGGTAGAGTGATTTAGGGAGTGGGGGGAGGTGGGGGGGGGGGGGGAGGGGGTGGTAGCGTGTGTAGTAGATTATACGAGATCGTGGTTAGTTAGTATTTATCTAGTTGTGTTCACCTAGTTGTTCTCGCGAGGGTTGAGCTCTGCTCTTTCGGCCCGCCTCGCAACTGTCAATCAATAAATTTTTACTAGCTAATAAAAAAATCCACATACACACACCCAGGAAGCAGTCCGTAAGTCCGTAACAGGTGTCTAATGCCCAAGTACCTATGTACTGCTAGGTAAGAGGAGCATCAGAATGAATGAAACTCTGCTGATTTTCGTTTGCGCTTTCACCGGGGGATCGAACTTTGACCCTAGGATTACGAGTCGAGAGCGCTGTCCACTCAGCTATAAAGCCCCCTAGTGTGTGTATTGGTGCAAAAGATAATTTGGGAGAGGTTAATGGAAAGGAATGATGTTTGGTGGCCTTGAAGGCGCTGGAAGAGGGTTGCCAGTTATGAATTTAAAGTATAAATTTCTTAAGATAGGATATATATGCAAAAAGACGTTGTGAGAGATAGTAAGAAAAGTGTTTCTGACTGAGGTTAGGTACTGTGTGATTGACTTGTATGTTAGGAAAAAGAATATATATCAGAAACATAGATGTTCTTTAGAAATGTTTGTTTGGAAATAGTTGCAAATTATTGGGTAAAAAGCCAATGGTTACCGTACCTTGAACAAACACACGTAAGCACCATTAGTCGACGCGGTCAGAGAGTGGGAGTGTACAGCGAAATAGTAACAAAAAATGTGACAATAATGGGAAACTATGTCATTCAAACGTATACATGTTAACCATATAAATTACAGTAACACTAAACGCGCGCATACGTACATATGTCAATCAATTTACATAAATAAACATTCACTAATATGTACCTTAAAATGGACACATACAGATAATTACCGTACACATGTCAGTTTAATTACAGGTACACATAAACACATATAGCTTCACGTGTCTGTCGGTCATGACAATAGTACATATGGATACGAACACAAAACAGTCCATTATCAACTAGTGTGTGTGTGTGTGTGTGTGTGTGTGTGTTTTATCCTTATATTTACTATATGTATCTGCAGAATCGAGTTATTAGCTCTTGGACCCCGCCTATCAAATAAATGTATTTATCCTCTTTAATATCTACTACATCTATTTCTCTCTAACACACACACAAACACACACACACACACACACACATACACACACAAACACAAACTGGAGGCCTAGCGTCTAAATTTAGAGAGTTCGATGGTTATAATCCTAATGGTCCCCAATCGAATGCGGTTGATGCAATAGCAAATCGAAAGATATTCTTTAACCTGATTCGACTGTTCACCTAGCACAAATGTATCCATCAATGTATCCATCTATCTATCTACTTATATCTGTCAATCCATCACTCTATCTTCCCATTAAACCAATCATTTATCATTATATACATCTATCTATCCATGTATCCGTCCATCAACTCATCTTTCTATCCATCCATCTAGTCATTTGTCTTTCCGTCCATCAACTCATCTATACATCCGTCTATCCGTCAATATATATATTTAGCAATCAATGTATCCATCCATCTATCTACCTATATAAATTTTCCATTAATCTATCCATTTATCATAACCATCTATCAACACCCTCCCCACTCCCTCTCCTATTTTACTACCAAACTCCCTCCTCTCGTTCTGGCACCTTCTCCTTTCCTTTTCCTCCCTCTCATAAACCTGCTCATCCTCCATCCTTCTGCTCTTCCCACTCCCGCCCCTATCCCATCCCGCCCTTCCCATCGTCTTCCCTCTCGCTGCAGATCCATCCCTTCGTTCTCATTCCTTCCGCCGCTTCTCACTCTCTCCCTTCCCTCTGTTTTTCCTCCCTCCCGTTGCTAGTCCTTCCCTTCGTTCACTCACCTTCCCTTCTTACCCATCATGTAGTCTTCCCTCCTGCCGCCAGCCCTTCCCATCGTCCTCCCTCCTACATCACACTCTCTGCCCCCCTTCCTTCTCTCTCTTCCTTCTCTGTCCTCCTTCACTCCCACTTCATCCCTTTTTCACCTGTACCACTCCCCCTGTTCCCCCCTCTTCATCCCTCTTTCACCTGCACCTCTCCCCCTGTTCCCTCTCTTCATCCCTGTTTTCACCTGCACCTCTCCCCCTGTCCCACCTCTTCATCCCTGTTTCACCTGCACCTCTTCCCCTGTTCCCCTCTTCATCCCTGTTTCACCTGCACCTCTTCCCCAGTTCCCCCTCTTCATCCCTGTTTCACCTGCACCACTCCCCCTGTTCCCCCCTCTTTGGGATGAAGAGCCCTCCTGGCTGTCTGGGTTCGAATCCTTCATTTGTGTGGAGTTATCAATTGTGTATTAGCTTGGGGACCATTCAATCTTGTTCCCAATCCATATATTGCTATATATATATATATATATATATATATATATATATATATATATATATATATATATATATATATATATATATATTAGAGAAGAGAAGAAAATATCAAGGTGGTCAGTGAGGATCCAAAGGTCTTCTCTGAGTACTCTTTATTTTCTTCTCCGAGCTATGGGTCCCTACACTTGCACCAGAGGTGGTACCCCTTCTAGGTTTAAATATCATATATATATATATATACTATATATATATATATATATATATATATATATATATATATATATATATATATATTGTATTATAATAATTATGAATAAAATATTTTTATTCCTTTGTGTCATTGACATTTTTTTTATTTTTTTTTATTCAATTTATTATTTTTTATTATATTTTCATTCATTTAATAATTGTTATGATTCGATTTTTAGTTCGTCATGTATTTACTTATTGTTTATATATTTATATATACATATATAGAAGGGAGTACCACCTCTAGCTGGAAGAAGGGGGACCCATAGCCTCGGAGGAAACCACGCATAACGTATTAGAGGGAATGTTTAGATCCCCTCCAATACAGTTTCTGTGTGCTTTTCTCCTTCCACCCCCTTATATATATATATATATATATATATATATATATATATATATATATATATATATATATATATATATATATATATATTGTGTTTCAGGTTTCAGGTTAAATATATATATATATATATATATATATATATATATATATATATATATATATATATATATATTTATATATATATATATATATATATGTATTTTCTTTAAAAATTTTATATTTATAAATATATATATATATATATATATATATATATATATATATATATATATATATATATATATATATATGTATATTTAAATATTAATCTGAGCCTGTCTGGATATGGACCCTCTGGGTCCAGGAGGCCATCTGTGTCCCCTCAGATGGTCTCCCTTATCACAGTTTGTGTCTATGGATGTGTGTCAGTGTGTGAGTGTGAGTGTCCCTGTGAGTAGCCGGATGATTATGTGTCCGGTTATATCTGTGGTTTCAGGAGGCCATCTGTGTCCCCTCAGATGGTCTCCCTTATCACAGTCTATGGATGTGTGTGTGTGAGTGTCCCTGTGAATGTTCGGATAAGGGTGTGTGTGTGTGTGTGTGTCCGGATTTATGTGAGGTGTGGTTCCAGGAACCATTTGTGTCCCTCCTCCCCCAAATCTCCTCCCTTATTCCCACCGTGGGTTCGAATCCCAGGTGATTAGACCTACCCTAGGTCTATGGATCCAAGGTATCCACCCGTGGGCCCAACGGATTTCACCCCTTCCCCACTTTCCTAGGGCCAGGCCAATTCCAGCTATCCAGGGAACCTGACGAAACAGAGGCAGCTACAGGAGGGGACACACAAATATTTGTGCCCTGCAGTTACACAACCGTTCCGACAGGCTCGATCGCAATCTATCCAGATGAGAACACGTTCTCCTCCGACTAGACCACGCTGGAGTCGCTGTATGTTTAAAATTTAGTTCCTTTATTTATAGTTAGTATTTTTGGTGTATTAATTGATTTGTTTTATATTTTTAATGACTTAGGTAGAGTGATTTAGGGAGTGGGGGGAGGTGGGGGGGGGGGGGAGGGGGTGGTAGCGTGTGTAGTAGATTATACGAGATCGTGGTTAGTTAGTATTTATCTAGTTGTGTTCACCTAGTTGTTCTCGCGAGGGTTGAGCTCTGCTCTTTCGGCCCGCCTCGCAACTGTCAATCAATAAATTTTTACTAGCTAATAAAAAAAATCCACATACACACACCCAGGAAGCAGTCCGTAAGTCCGTAACAGGTGTCTAATGCCCAAGTACCTATGTACTGCTAGGTAAGAGGAGCATCAGAATGAATGAACTCTGCTGATTTTCGTTTGCGCTTTCACCGGGGGATCGAACTTTGACCCTAGGATTACGAGTCGAGAGCGCTGTCCACTCAGCTATAAAGCCCCCTAGTGTGTGTATTGGTGCAAAAGATAATTTGGGAGAGGTTAATGGAAAGGAATGATGTTTGGTGGCCTTGAAGGCGCTGGAAGAGGGTTGCCAGTTATGAATTTAAAGTATAAATTTCTTTAAGATAGGATATATATGCAAAAGACGTTGTGAGAGATAGTAAGAAAAGTGTTTCTGACTGAGGTTAGGTACTGTGTGATTGACTTGTATGTTAGGAAAAAGAATATATATCAGAAACATAGATGTTCTTTAGAAATGTTTGTTTGGAAATAGTTGCAAATTATTGGGTAAAAAGCCAATGGTTACCGTACCTTGAACAAACACACGTAAGCACCATTAGTCGACGCGGGTCAGAGAGTGGGAGTGTACAGCGAAATAGTAACAAAAAATGTGACAATAATGGGAAACTATGTCATTCAAACGTATACATGTTAACCATATAAATTACAGTAACACTAAACGCGCGCATACGTACATATGTCAATCAATTTACATAAATAAACATTCACTAATATGTACCTTAAAATGGACACATACAGATAATTACCGTACACATGTCAGTTTAATTACAGGTACACATAAACACATATAGCTTCACGTGTCTGTCGGTCATGACAATAGTACATATGGATACGAACACAAAACAGTCCATTATCAACTAGTGTGTGTGTGTGTGTGTGTGTGTGTGTATTCTCACCTGGTTCTGTTTGCAGGGGTTGAGCTCTGGCTCTTTGGTCCCGCCTCTGTGTGTGTGTGTGTGTGTGTGTGTGTGTGTGTGTATGTACTCACCTAATTGTGCTTGCGGGGGTTGAGCTCTGGCTCTTTGGTCCCGCCTCTCAACCGTCAATCAACTGGTGTACAGATTCCTGAGCCTACTGGGCTCTATCATATCTACATATGAAACTGTCTATGGAGTCAGCCTCCACCACATCACTTCCTAATGCATTCCATTTACTAACTACCCTGACACTAAAAAAGTTCTTTCTAATGTCTCTGTGGCTCATTTGGGAACTCAGCTTCCACCTGTGTCCCCTTGTTCGCGTCCCACCAGTGTTGAATAGTTCATCCTTGTTTACCCGGTCGATTCCCCTGGGGATTTTGTAGGTTGTGATCATGTCCCCCCTTACTCTTCTGTCTTCCAGTGTCGTAAGGTGCATTTCCCGCAGCCTTTCCTCATAACTCATGCCTCTTAGTTCTGGGACTAGTCTAGTAGCATACCTTTGGACTTTTTCCAGCTTCGTCTTGTGCTTGACAAGGTACGGGCTCCATGCTGGGGCCGCATACTCTAGGATTGGTCTTACATATGTGGTGTACAAGATTCTGAATGATTCCTTACACAGGTTCCTGAACGCCGTTCTGATGTTAGCCAGCCTCGCATATGCCGCAGACGTTATTCTCTTTATGTGGGCTTCAGGAGACAGGTTTGGTGTGATATCAACTCCTAGATCTTTCTCTGTGTCTGTTTCATTAAGTACTTCATCTCCTATTCTGTATCCTGTGCCTGGCCTCCTGTTTCCACTGCCTAGTTTCATTACTTTGCATTTACTCGGGTTGAACTTCAACAGCCATTTGTTGGACCATTCACCAGGTCATCTTGGTGAATGCCAATCTATCCAGGTCATCTTGTAGCCTCCTACTATCATCCTCTGTTTCAATCCTCCTCATAATTTTTGCATCGTCGGCAAACATTGAGAGGAACGAATCTATACCCTCTGGGAGATCATTTACATATCCCAGAAACAGTATAGGTCCAAGGACTGACCCCTGCGGGACTCCACTTGTGACGTCTCGCCAATCTGAGACCTCACCCCTCACACAGACTCGTTGTCTCCTGTTGCTTAGGTACTCCTCTATCCACCGGAGTACCTTCCCTCTCACTCCAGCCTGCATCTCCAACTTTCGCACTAGCCTCTTGTGTGGCACTGTATCAAAGGCTTTCTGACAATCCAAAAATATGCAGTCTGCCCACCCTTCTCTTTCTTGCCTTATTTTTGTTGCCTGGTCGTAGAATTCAAGTAATCCTGTGAGGCAGGACCTGCCATCCGTGAACCCATGTTGATGCTGTGTTACAAAGTTCCTTCGCTCCAGATGCTCCACTAGTTTTTTTCGCACAATCTTCTCCATCAGCTTGCATGGTATGCAGGTTAGGGACACTGGCCTGTAGTTCAGTGCCTCCTGTCTATCCCCTTTCTTGTATATCGTGACTACGTTAGCTGCTTTCCAAATATCTGGCAGTTCCCCTGTTGCCAGTGATTTGTTATACACTATGGAGAGTGGTAGGCACAGTTCTCTTGCTCCTTCCTTTAGAACCCAAGGGGAGATTCCATCTGGGCCTATAGCCTTTGTCACGTCCAACTCTAGTAAACACTTCCTTACTTCCCCACTGGTAATCTCAAACTCTTCCAGTGGGTCCTGGTTAGCTATTCCCTCACTTACCTCTGGAGTTTCTTCTTGCTCTAAAGTGAAGACCTCCTGAAATTTCTTATTCAGTTCCTCACAAACTTCTTGTCATTTGTAGTGAATCCTTCCGCCCCTATCCTTAATTTCATAACCTGTTGCTTTACTGTTTTTCTCCTGATGTGGCTATGCAACAATTTAGGCTTAGTCTTTGCCTTGCTTGCAATGTCATTTTCGTATTGTCTTTCTGCCTCTCTTCTCATCCTGACATATTCATTCCTGGCATTCTGGTATCTTTCTCTGCTCTCCAGTGTCCTGTTATTAGTATAGTTTCTCCATGCCCTTTTACTTTGCTGCTTAGCTAGCCAACATCTCTGATTAAACCATGGGTTTCTCATCTTCATTTCTCTGTTTTCCTTTTGGACTGGGATGAACTTGTTTGCTGCGTCCTTGCACTTCTGCGTGATGTAGTCCATCATATCTTGGGCCGTCTTTCCCCTGAGCTCTGTTTCCCATGCTATATCTGTTAGGAATTTTCTTATCCCCTCATAGTTTCCCCTTCGGTATGCTAACCGGTATCCCTCCTCGAGTGCAATAACCCTTCTTCAATCAGGTACTCAAACACCAGTACACTGTGGTCGCTCATTCCTACTGGGTCCTCAAAACCAATTTCTCTAATGTCGGAGTTGTTCAGAGTGAAGACTAGGTCGAGTCTCGCTGGTTCATCATTGCCTCTCATCCTTGTGGGTTCTCTGACATGCTAGGTTAAAAAGTTTCTAGTCACCACCTCCAATAGTTTGGCACTCCACATATCCTCGCCTCCATGCGATTCCTTGTTCTCCCAGTCAATCCTTCCGTGATTGAAGTCGCCCGTAATGAGCAGGTGGGATCTATTTCAACAGGCAGCAGAGGCTGCCCTCTGAATTATAGTGTTAACTGCCATGTTGTTGTTTTCATACTCTTGACTGGGTCTTCTGTCATTTGGTGGAGGGTTGTATATTACAGCTACTACTATGCTTGGTCCTCCCATTGTCATTGTGCCTGCTATGTAGTCTCTGAACCCCTCACAGCCCGGGATAGCCATCTCCTTAAAACTCCATTCCTTTCTCATGAGTAGGGCCACTCTGCCTCCTCCCCTACCTTCCCTCTCTTTCCTTATAACTGTGTACTCCTGGGGAAACACGGCATTCGTTATGATACCAGAGTTTTGTTTCAGCGAGTCCGATTACATCTGGGTTCACTTCTTTTGCTCTTTCCCTTAGTTCACTTGTCTTGCTTGTGATCCCATCTATGTTCAAGTACATCACCCTGAAACTGACTCTCTTCTGCTTCTCCTCTGGGGGGAACCTATAGGATCTGGGGTGAGTGGGAGCTGGGGGGATCTGGTATGGGGAGACTGGTGGAGGAGGGAGGGCTTGCGGGGGGGAGGGAGAGGAGGACGTTAGGGGGGGGGTGAGAGGGGGGGGGTGAGAGGGGGAGGGTTGGGGGGGGAGAGGGGGAGGGTTGGGGGATGGGAGAGGGAGGGGGGGAGCATGGGGGTAGGAGAGGCTTTGGGGGATAGGGAAGATAGGGGGACTTGGAGGGGGGAGAAAAGGGGGGAGGGTGTGGGAGGAAAAGGAGGGCAGAGGTGGGTGAGGAAGAGGGGAGGGTTTAGGGGAGTGGTGGAGAGGGGAAGACTTAGGTGGAGAGGGGAAGACTTAGGTGGGGTGGGGGAGAGTGGAGGGCGGGGGAGAGACGGAAAGGCATGTGGGAGAAGGGAGGGCTTGGGGGATGGGGAAGAAGGGAGGGCTTGGGGGATGGGGGAGAAGGGAGGTCCTGGGGGGAGGGGGTACATTAAGGGGGGAGTTAGAGTACATTACATTTCCATAATCAATTATTGATATATCTAAAAAAAAATCTAGGATTTGCTTTTTTCTGCGCTTCTCTATATTCTTTAAGTTTATTTGTTCTCTCATTCTTATTATTTCTAAATAATTTGACAAATTGGTGTTCATGGCTGACTTCCCCCCATTAGTACCTTTTGTTCAAAGCTTTAATTTTTACTGAAAAGGTACTTCTGTCTTATGGTTATCAATTTGCGGTTATTGCTTTTCGACCTGATTAAATTAATCAGGTCAAAATTTTTCGACCTTTAAATTATAATATATATATATATATATATATATATTAGAATATATATATATATTAGTATATATATATATATATATATATATATATATATATATATATATATATATATATATATATATATATATATATATATATATATATTAGTATATTTTGGTAGCAGTCTTTCCTGTAGACATATATTATTAAATATGACCGAAAAAGTAAGATTAATAATTCTAACACGAATTTTCTCAATCTTTCGTACATTTCTTTTCACTGTTGGAGGTAATTCAAAAATCAATTCTCCAAAATTCATTTTTATTTCTAGTCTGACGCGACACGAGCGCGTTTCGTAAAACTTATTACATTTTCAAAGACTTTAGTTTACAAATACACAACTGAATAGAACTTACACATCTCCGGTTTTGTTTATATCTACATTTGAGTGAGGTGGATGGGGTGAGGTGGCATTAATAGGGTATTAATTTCATCAACACAAGACAGAACACGAAACAATGGGTATTGAAATGGAAGTGATTGTAGAAAGCCTATTGGTCCATATTTCTTGATGCTTCAATATTGGAGCGGAGTCTTGAGGTGGGTAGAATATAGTTGTGCATTAATTGGCTGTTGATTGCTGGTGTTGACTTCTTAATGTGTAGTGCCTCGCAAACGTCAAGCCGCCTGCTATCGCTGTATCTATCGATGATTTGTGTGTTGTTTACTAGGATTTCTCTGGCGATGGTTTGGTTGTGGGAAGAGATTATATGTTCCTTAATGGAGCCCTGTTGCTTATGCATTATTAAACGCCTAGAAAGAGATGTTGTTGTCTTGCCTATATACTGGGTTTTTTGGAGCTTACAGTCCCCAAGTGGGCATTTGAAGGCATAGACGACGTTGGTCTCTTTTAAAGCGTTCTGTTTTGTGTCTGGAGAGATTCCAGATTCCAGCTTCTGTCTCCTGAAGCCCACATTAAGAGAATAACGTCTGCGGCATATGCGAGGCTGGCTAACATCAGAACGGCGTTCAGGAACCTGTGTAAGGAATCATTCAGAATCTTGTACACCACATATGTAAGACCAATCCTGGAGTATGCGGCCCCAGCATGGAGCCCGTACCTTGTCAAGCACAAGACGAAGCTGGAAAAAGTCCAAAGGTATGCTACTAGACTAGTCCCAGAACTAAGAGGCATGAGTTATGAGGAAAGGCTGCGGGAAATGCACCTTACGACACTGGAAGACAGAAGAGTAAGGGGGGACATGATCACAACCTACAAAATCCCCAGGGGAATCGACCGGGTAAACAAGGATGAACTATTCAACACTGGTGGGACGCGAACAAGGGGACACAGGTGGAAGCTGAGTTCCCAAATGAGCCACAGAGACGTTAGAAAGAACTTTTTTAGTGTCAGGGTAGTTAGTACATGGAATGCATTAGGAAGTGATGTGGTGGAGGCTGACTCCATACACAGTTTCAAATGTAGATATGATAGAGCCCAGTAGGCTCAGGAATCTGTACACCAGTTGATTGACGGTTGAGAGGCGGGACCAAAGAGCCAGAGCTCAACCCCTGCAAACAGAACCAGGTGAGAATACACACACACACACACACTAGTTGATAATGGACTGTTTTGTGTTCGTATCCATATGTACTATTGTCATGACCGACAGACACGTGAAGCTATGTGTATATGTGTACCTGTAATTAAACTGACATGTGTACGGTAATTATCTGTATGTGTCCATTTTAAGGTACATATTAGTGAATGTTTATTTATGTAAATTGATTGACATATGTACGTATGCGCGCGTTTAGTGTTACTGTAATTTATATGGTTAACATGTATACGTTTGAATGACATAGTTTCCCATTATTGTCACATTTTTTGTTACTATTTCGCTGTACACTCCCACTCTCTGACCCGCGTCGACTAATGGTGCTTACGTGTGTTTGTTCAAGGTACGGTAACCATTGGCTTTTTACCCAATAATTTGCAACTATTTCCAAACAAACATTTCTAAAGAACATCTATGTTTCTGATATATATTCTTTTTCCTAACATACAAGTCAATCACACAGTACCTAACCTCAGTCAGAAACACTTTTCTTACTATCTCTCACAACGTCTTTTGCATATATATCCTATCTTAAGAAATTTATACTTTAAATTCATAACTGGCAACCCTCTTCCAGCGCCTTCAAGGCCACCAAACATCATTCCTTTCCATTAACCTCTCCCAAATTATCTTTTGCACCAATACACACACTAGGGGGCTTTATAGCTGAGTGGACAGCGCTCTCGACTCGTAATCCTAGGGTCAAAGTTCTATCCCCCGGTGATAGCGCAAACGAAAATCAGCAGAGTTTCATTCATTCTGATGCTCCTCTTACCTAGCAGTACATAGGTACTTGGGCATTAGACACCTGTTACGGACTGCTTCCTGGGTGTGTGTATGTGGATTTTTTTTTATTAGCTAGTAAAAATTTATTGATTGACAGTTGCGAGGCGGGCCGAAAGAGCAGAGCTCAACCCTCGCGAGAACAACTAGGTGAACACAACTAGATAAATACTAACTAACCACGATCTCGTATAATCTACTACACACGCTACCACCCCCTCCCCCCCCCCCCCACCTCCCCCCACTCCCTAAATCACTCTACCTAAGTCATTAAAAATATAAAACAAATCAATTAATACACCAAAAATACTAACTATAAATAAAGGAACCAAATTTTAAACATACAGCGACTCCAGCGTGGTCTAGTCGGAGGAGAACGTGTTCTCATCTGGATAGATTGCGATCGAGCCTGTCGGAACGGTTGTGTAACTGCAGGGCACAAATATTTGTGTGTCCCCTCCTGTAGCTGCCTCTGTTTCGTCAGGTTCCCTGGATAGCTGGAATTGGCCTGGCCCTAGGAAAGTGGGGAAGGGGTGAAATCCGTTGGGCCCACGGGTGGATACCTTGGATCCATAGACCTAGGGTAGGTCTAATCACCTGGGATTCGAACTCACGGTGGGAATAAGGGAGGAGATTTGGGGGAGGAGGGACACAAATGGTTCCTGGAACCACACCTCACATAAATCCGGACACACACACACACACACACACACACACACACACACACACACACACACACACACCCTTATCCGAACATTCACAGGGACACTCACACACACACATCCATAGACTGTGATAAGGGAGACCATCTGAGGGGACACAGATGGCCTCCTGAAACCACAGATATAACCGGACACATAATCATCCGGCTACTCACAGGGACACTCACACTCACACACTGACACACATCCATAGACACAAACTGTGATAAGGGAGACCATCTGAGGGGACACGGACTCCTGGACCCAGAGGGTCCATATCCAGACAGGCTCAGATTAATATTTAAATATACATATATATATATATATATATATATATATATATATATATATATATATATATATATATATATTTATAAATATAAAATTTTTAAAGAAAATACATATATATATATATATTTATATATATATATATATATATATATATATATATATATATATATATATATATATATATATATATATATAAGGGGGTGGTAGGAGAAAAGCACACAGAAACTGTATTGGAGGGGATCTAAACATTCCCTCTAATACGTTATGCGTGGTTTCCTCCGAGGCTATGGGTCCCCCTTCTTCCAGCGAGAGGTGGTACTCCCTTCTATATATGTATATATAAATATATAAACAATAAGTAAATACATGACGAACTAAAAATCGAATCATAACAATTATTAAATGAATGAAAATATAATAAAAAATAATAGATTGAATAAAAAAAATAAAAAAAATGTCAATGACACATAAAGGAATAAAAATATTTTATTCATAATTATTATAATACAATATATATATATATATATATATATATATATATATATATATATATATATATATATATATATATGTCGTACCTAGTAGCCAGAACTCACTTTTTGGCCTACTATTCAAGGCCCGATTTGCCTAATAAGCCAAGTTTTCCTGAATTAATATATTTTTTCCAATTTTTTTCTTATGAAATGATAAAGCTACCCATTTCATTATGTATGAGGTCAATTTTTTTTTATTGGAGTTAAAATTAACGTAGATATATGACCGAACCTAACCAACCCTACCTAACCTAACCTAACCTATCTTTATAGGTTAGGTTTGGTTAGGTAGCCGAAAAAGTTAGGTTAGGTTAGGTTAGGTAGGTTAGGTAGTCGAAAAACAATTAATTCATGAAAACTTAGCTTATTAGGCAAATCGGGCCTTGCATAGTAGGCTGAGAAGTGCGTTCTGGCTACTAGGTACGACATATATATATATATATATATATATATATATATATATATATATATATATATATTTAAACCTAGAAGGGGTACCACCTCTGGTGCAAGTGTAGGGACCCATAGCTCGGAGAAGAAAATAAAGAGTACTCAGAGAAGACCTTTTGGATCCTCACTGACCACCTTGATATTTTCTTCTCTTCTCTAATATATATATATATATATATATATATATATATATATATATATATATATATATATATATATAATATATTGTGACGGAGTTCCCCCCCCTTATAATTCTCCCACGCCTGCAGTAAGAGTCATGTCTACTTTTCCCAAGCGTTCTCTACGTTGCAGGCTACAATTTGATATATGGGAGAGAGTGAAGTGTTCTCGGAGAGCCGAGAAATTTGTGAAATAGTGATATTTTGGCCTGTGGTTTAGGCCCTTTAGGGAGCCAAGATGGCGCTTACCTCCCTGATCTCCCGCCAAAACCGTGTGACGTCAGTGGCACCGGATTGGTCACCGACAGCAGTGTGGCACCGGGAGCCAATGAAAACTTCCCGTGGCAAAAGTGACGTCACGAAGGACGGGGGTCCGGCCCGCGAGCCGGGCTGGCACCAGCAGTCAGACACGACACGTCATAGAGGTTGGGCGTGCGACGAGTGGTCCTGTCAGTCGGACAGTTATTCCAGCTCCCGTGGATTTATGCGTCACCGGAATTCCGTCAGTACTCTGAGAAGTCTTCCCTAGTTCATGTGTTGAACCAGAAGAGGGAATTGACGGTTATTTGAGCAACAAGTGCTCCAGTCAGGTACTGTGCCAGTAGCAGTGAAGCCGTGCAGTGACGTATGTGGCGTCTATGGCAATTCACCAGTTCGTGACAGCGTAGTGGCAGACAGAGCCACTGGGTAGCTGAGGAAGAGAGGACTATTTGGGGAACCCGGACGACTGTAGCTGAGACGTAGGCGACAGCCGTTGCTGGGAGAAGACGACGGCCAGGAGACCGACTCCAACCGTCAAGAAGTCAAGGAGGAGGACGGACCTGCAGTGAGGAGGCACGGAGACGACGCGCTGAACGGTGGGACGACGAGAGGCTCTGGTAGGACACGACGACGTGTAGTGTGGGGGCGTTCCCGACACGAGGACCAGGAGCTACATCTCGACTCTCATCGGAGGATAGGGTGAAGTAGGTGGTTCTAGTTCCCTCCCCATTCCCCTTTAGTTAGCTATATTATTTGGCTATATTATCTAGCCCGAAAATTTTATATGTCGTGAGCAAGTCTCACCTATGTCACGGTAAAGCACCAGTGTGCTAGACAGTACTATCAAGAGTACTTGTAATATTCATGTTGATTATTGGTGTGTACAGGCACCAGGAACAAGTGATAAATTTACTGTGTTGTGTATATCTTTCTATAGATTTTTTGATATGAACATATAGTGGTAAATTATATATAATATTATGCCAGTATGTGGAGGTTAGGCTATGTGCCCAGAAACTATTTATTTTCCATGTATTGATGATTGATTTATATACCATATATATGTCTATGTTCATTCAGTGAATAATCATTTGTGAGTACAGTGAATTATTGCGTTATCGCCCACGAGAGAAAGTACTGAAAACTCCAGTGTTAATATTTCATAATATATTGTTGGATAAATAACAGTGTAAGACCATTACAGTGAATCATTGTAGAATTGATTGTAGAAAAGACTGTTTGAGCCTGAGTACAGTGTAACTAAGTAATTCGGTTTATTTGTGCCAATATCGAGTGTGCGAGTTTCTAGTAATATTGGAGAATTTAAAGAAACCGCGCGCGTGAATCTAGCAAACAAGCAAATTTCGCGCGGAGAGTCCATTGCGATCAGCTGTTCTTGACACTTGATGAGGAGGGGGAGGTGTTGCCACCTAATGATCGCGGACTATTCGTGGGAACTTCCGGCCGCGTCAGGATTTGCTGATTTATTTGTTGTTGTTTGGCTTTGTGACATCTTTCATACATTTTAAGTAAAATACAAAACTATCTTAGTGTTTTTATCATCCCCTCCATTGATCTTGTGGCTATACTATACCTGTAAGCATAGAGTGATAACAATAAGTACCTGCCTGATTCCTGATCTTTGAGTGTGACCTTGCCAAGGCTACCACTGAATACACCAGTCCACTGATGGTGTTACTGGCCACCTTAAACACCTGTTGGCGATCTTGTGAATAACCGTAGAGCCCTATTGTTGGGGAGGGCACACGACGGTCGATATGCACGAGTCGTGTTCTCACTCTTTCTTAATTAGAGGCCGTTAAGATTGACTGGGAGACTCTCCTGGCGTGCAGTGGCGCCGTGAGGATCGAGGGAAGACCCGCAGGGCTACGGTGAGTTACCTTGAGCATAACTATTGCTCACCCCAGAGTAAGGGTAGAGAATAATAGAGACGTGAAACCCCAACAAAATATATATATATATATATATATATATATATATATATATATATATATATATATATATAGCAATATATGGATTGGGAACAAGATTGAATGGTCCCCAAGCTAATACACAATTGATAACTCCACACAAATGAAGGATTCGAACCCAGACAGCCAGGAGGGCTCTTCATCCCAAAGAGGGAGGAACAGGGGGAGTGGTGCAGGTGAAACAGGGATGAAGAGGGGGAACTGGGGAAGAGGTGCAGGTGAAACAGGGATGAAGAGGTGGGACAGGGGGAGAGGTGCAGGTGAAACAGGGATGAAGAGGGGGAACAGGGGGAGAGGTGCAGGTGAAAGAGGGATGAAGAGGGGGGAACAGGGGGAGTGGTACAGGTGAAAAAGGGATGAAGTGGGAGTGAAGGAGGACAGAGAAGGAAGGGGGGCAGAGAGTGTGATGTAGGAGGGAGGACGATGGGAAGGGCTGGCGGCAGGAGGGAAGACTACATGATGGGTAAGAAGGGAAGGTGAGTGAACGAAGGGAAGGACTAGCAACGGGAGGGAGGAAAAACAGAGGGAAGGGCGAGAGTGAGAAGCGGCGGAAGGAATGAGAACGAAGGGATGGATCTGCAGCGAGAGGGAAGACGATGGGAAGGGCGGGATGGGATAGGGGCGGGAGTGGGAAGAGCAGAAGGATGGAGGATGAGCAGGTTTATGAGAGGGAGGAAAAGGGAAGGAGAAGGTGCCAGAACGAGAGGAGGGAGTTTGGTAGTAAAATAGGAGAGGGAGTGGGGAGGGTGTTGATAGATGGTTATGATAAATGGATAGATTAATGGAAAATTTATATAGGTAGATAGATGGATGGATACATTGATTGCTAAATATATATATTGACGGATAGACGGATGCATAGATGAGTTGATGGACGGAAAGACAAATGACTAGATGGATGGATAGAAAGATGAGTTGATGGACGGATACATGGATAGATAGATGTATATAATGATAAATGATTGGTTTAATGGGAAGATAGTGATGGATTGACAGATAAGTAGATAGATAGATGGATACATTGATGGATACATTTGTGCTAGGTGAACAGTCGAATCAGGTTAAAGAATATCTTTCGATTTGCTATTGCATCAACCGGCATTCGATTGGGGACCATTAGGATTATAACCATCGAACTCTCTAAATTTAGACGCTAGGCCTCCAGTTTGTGTTTGTGTGTGTGTGTGTGTTTGTGTGTGTGTTAGTTAGAGAGAAATAGATGTAGTAGATATTAAAGAGGATAAATACATTTATTTGATAGGCGGGGTCCAAGAGCTAATAACTCGATTCTGCAGATACATATAGTAAATATAAGGATAAAACACACACACACACACACACACACACACACACACACACACACACACACACACACACTAGTTGATAATGGACTGTTTTGTGTTCGTATCCGTATGTACTATTGTCATGACCGACAGACACGTGAAGCTATGTGTGTTTATGTGTACCTGTAATTAAACTGACATGTGTACGGTAATTATCTGTATGTGTCCATTTTAAAGGTACATATTAGTGAATGTTTATTTATGTAAATTGATTGACATATGTACGTATGCGCGCGGTTAGTGTTACTGTAATTTATATGGTTAACATGTATACGTTTGAATGACATAGTTTCCCATTATTGTCACATTTTTTGTTACCGTTTCGCTGTACACTCCCACTCTCTGACCCGCGTCGACTAATGGTGCTTACGTGTGTTTGTTCAAGGTACGGTAACCATTGGCTTTTTACCCAATAATTTGCAACTATTTGCAAACAAACATTTCTGAGGAACATCTATGTTTCTGATAAATATTCTTTTTCCTAACATACAAGTCAATCACACAGTACCTAACCTCAGTCAGAAACACTTTTCTTACTATCTCTCACAACGTCTTTTGCATATATATCCTATCTTAAGAAATTTATAATATAAATTCATAACTGGCAACCCTCTTCCAGCGCCTTCAAGGCCACCAAACATCATTCCTTTCCATTAACCTCTCTCAAATTATGTTTTGCACCAATACACACACTAGGGGGCTTTATAGCTGAGTGGACAGCGCTCTCTACTCGTAATCCTAGGGTCAAAGTTCGATCCCCCGGTGATAGCGCAAACGAAAATCAGCAGAGTTTCATTCATTCTGATGCTCCTCTTACCTAGCAGCACATAGATACTTGGGCATTAGACACCTGTTACGGACTGCTTCCTGGGTGTGTGTTTTTTTTTTTTTTTTATTAGCTACTAAAAATTGATTGATTGACAGTTGAGAGGCGGGCCGAAAGAGCAGAGCTCAACCCTCGCGAGAACAACTAGGTGAACACAACTAGATAAACACTAACTTACCACGATCTCGTATAATCTACTACACACGCTACCCCTAACCCCCAACTCCCCCCACTCCATAAATCACTCTACCTAAGTCATTAAAAATATAAAACAAATCAATTAATACACCAAAAATACTAACTATAAATAAAGGAACCAAATTTTAAACATACAGCGACTCCAGCGTGGTCTAGTCGGAGGAGAACGTGTTCTCATCTGGATAGATTGCGATCGAGCCTGTCGGAACGGTTGTGTAACTGCAGGGCACAAATATTTGTGTGTCCCCTCCTGTAGCTGCCTCTGTTTCGTCAGGTTCCCTGGATAGCTGGAATTGGCCTGGCCCTAGGAAAGTGGGGAAGGGGTGAAATCCGTTAGGCCCACGGGTGGATACCTTGGATCCATAGACCTAGGGTAGGTCTAATCACCTGGGATTCGAACCCACGGTGGGAATAAGGGAGGAGATTTGGGGGAGGAGGGACACAAATGGTTCCTGGAACCAAACCTCACATAAACCCGGACACTCGCACACACACACACACACACACCCTTACCCGAACATTCACAGGGACACTCACACACACACATCCATAGACTGTGATAAGGGAGACCATCTGAGGGGACACAGATGGCCTCCTGAAACCACAGATATAACCGGACACATAATCATCCGGACACTTACAGGGACACCCACACTCACCCGGACACTCACAGTGACACTCACACTCACACACTGACACATCCATAGACACAAACTGTGATAAGGGAGACCATCTGAGGGGACACAGATGGTCTCCTGGACCCAGAGGGTCCATATCCATACAGGCTCAGATTAATATTTAAATATACATATTTATTTATAAATATAATAATTTTAAAGAAAATACATATAATACCGAGGCAGCTCAATGTAACTTTAATACTGAAGTCGCCTCTGAGACTAATGCCTGAAATAATCAGAGTCAAGTTTTTCCCTGAAATTAACAGAATCCACTTTGTGAGCAAAATTCGTCAGAGTCCATTTTCAACCCATTTTTCATCAGTCCATTTTATACCGAAATTTCGTGACAGTCCACTTTGTGAGCAAAATTTGCCAGTCTACTTTAACAAAATTCATCAGAGTTCAGTTTTTACCCAAAAATGATCAGAGTCCATTTATCAACAGAAATTCGTCAGAGTCCAGTTTTCTAACAAAATTCGTCAGAGTCCTGTAATCTGTGAAAATTTGACAGAGTCCATTTTATACCCAAAAATAATCAGAGTCCAATTAATGACAGAAATTCATCAGAGTCCAGTTTTTACCCAAAAATGAACAGAGTCCACTTTGAGAGCAAAATTCATCAGAGTCCAGTTTATACCAAAAATTCGCCAGAGTCCACTTTGTGCCAAATATTCAGAGTCCAGTTCTTGATCGAAATTAATCAGAGTCCAATTGAAGACCCAAATTTGACAGAGACCACATTTTCGCTACTAGCAGTCCAATCCCCCTGAAATTTTAAACAGTTATATTTCAGTCGTAGTAAATAAGATCAAGTCAGTTACTGAGCTCCAGCTCTTGTCCCCCACTTTACTTCCCTCTGGTATTTTCGGTAATATCCTATCAAATTCCCTGAAATTTATACCCTCTGTATTTCAGACACCGTAAAGAAGATCAAAACAGTTAACGAGCTCCAGCTCTCGTCCCCCACCATACTTCCCCCTCAAGTCTTTGTTAATATCCTATTAATTCCCCTGAAATTTTTACCATCTGTATTTCAGACACCGTAAATAAGATAAAAACAGTTAACGAGCTCCAGCTCTCGTCCCCTCCTTAGTTCTCTCTCGTATCTTTGTAAATAACCCATCAATTTCTCTAAAATTTTTACCCTCTGTATTTCAGACACAGTAAATAAGATCGGGGCAGTTCTAATACAATGATTTTTCTTCGAGAATCTGAGTCAAAGGTATATTTAGCGAGCAAAATAATCTGGGTAAAGCCTTGTAGGAGCTCTGGGAGAGTCCTTAAAGCAAGAGGCTGCCCCGCATCTTCCATACAAGAAGCAGCCAAGACACTGGCTCCTCTCCAGCGACACCATCTTGTACGGGAATAAACATCCAATCTATAGAGGATGGTTCTACCCAAGTAATATATTTCTACAGCTTCAGGAAGCATCCAAAAGGAAGTTAACAAGCTGTAGTCTGGGATGAAGGAAACCATCGGCGAACATCCAGCCTAGAACTTGCTTCCTTCGGAGCCTTCTTTGTTAGCTTGGGAAAAAGGAATATCCCCCAGTGACATTAGTAACGGCTCCTTTTCCAGCATAAACCATATGCCACTTGAGTATTCATAGCAGATCCGCAAGTTATTATATAATCATTTCTCCCCTCAATAACGAGGGGCACTTAGCACTAACAACAAACCAAGAACACCACGTTACCCCGTTCCGGAAACCCAGAAACGTTCACCTCTAACACTTCACAGAGCCTGCCGCCTTACCACAATATTTGTCGATTTGCAGAAATGCCGAAGCGTTCAGGGGCTACCAATACCTTGTCCAATATGCAGATGATGGCCACGTAGCTGCAAGTGCTCAACCTTACGAAACTGTACGACTATCAGTATCGGAGCTTAACCTATCAGCTAGATAGGTTTAGCCCCGATACTTTCCCCTCACGCTTTCCTCTTGCCAGAGTCTCCTTACCAAAGCTGAAGCATCACTTTCTTGGGTATTTTTATTTATATTTGATTGGACTGGTGGGATAGAAGACAGACTAACAAGTATGGATGGGGAGAGGTGGGGGAGGTAGGGGAGGGGAAGAGGATTGATATGTAATCGAAATTGTTGGCGTAACATTAACCATATGATACACCACAACTAAATGTTCAAATTATGGGCCCGAAGATTTTTCTCCACTCTGAAGTGGTTAACACATGGAGTGCTTTAGACTACACCGATTAGGGCATGGCTATACCAAAGGGCATGGCTATACCAAAGGAAACAGAGTTAGTATAAATGGAATCAAGTCAGAGTGGGAAAATGTTGTAAGTGGAGTGCCTCAAGGCTCTGTCCTGGGACCTCTGCTGTATATAATATATATAAATGATTTAGATTCAGGTTTGAGTAGCAACATTTGCAAATTTGCCGATGATACGACAATCGGTAGGGAAATTAATTCGGAGGAGGACTCACTATCAATTCAAGTTGATCTAGATAGGGTTTTGAAATGGTCAAAGGATTGGCAGATGCAGTTTAATGCTGATAAATGTAAAGTTCTGAGGTTAGGTAATGATGATAGAGTTACAAGATACGAGCTAGATGGTGTTGTGATTGCGAAGTCGGATTGCGAAAGGGATCTGGGAGTTATGATTAGTAAGAATTTAAAACAAAAGGATCAATGCATAAATGTTCGTAATAAGGCAAATCGGACACTTGGATTTATTAATCGCAGCGTTAGTAACAAGACACCTGGTGTGGTTCTCAAGCTATATCTTGCTCTAGTTAGGCCCCATTTAGATTATGCAGTTCAGTTTTGGTCGCCATATTATAGAATGGATATAAATTCACTTGAACGTGTCCAGCGTAGGATGACTAAGTTAATTCCCCAAATTAGAAATCTTTCATATGAAGAAAGATTAACAAAGCTTAAGGTGCATTCACTGGAAAGGCGAAGAGTTAGGGGTGACATGATACAGGTTTACAAGTGGATGAATGGACATAACCGGGGGGATATTAATAGGGTATTAAAAGTATCAACACAGGACAGAACACGAAACAATGGGTATAAATTGGATAAGTTTAGATTTAGGAAAGACTTGGGTAAATACTGGTTCAGTAACAGGGTTGTTGATTTGTGGAACCAATTGCCGCGTAACATTGTGGAGGTGGGGTCCCTCGATTGTTTCAAGCACGGGTTGGACAAGTATATGAGTGGGAGTGGGTGGTTATAGAATAGGAGCTGCCTCGTATGGGCCAATAGGCCTTCTGCAGTTACCTTTGTTCTTATGTTCTTATGTTCTTATGATTACAAGATAACCGCTTCAAGGTATAGTACCTACTAATATTATTAAGACGTGTTCCCTTCACCTATTGTACTGAGGCGGGAATATGTTTCCCATTACATAATGACCAACTATGATGAGAGAGAAGTTTTTCAAAGTAACTTTAATCCCTCCATACCTGCAGTGCCGTTGTACGAGACCAATTTCATGGGTCTGGTTGACCATACCTGCAGTGCCGCTGTACTGATGCACCCTCGTACATACCTGAAATTTCACATTAAACACATCAAAATACTAAATTGAACATCTTCATGTAAAGTTTGAGAAACATCCCGCAAGACAATCTATCAGGTCAGACATTTTTTGAGCTAAAAAGACTTACCACAGAATGGCAAAACCCAACTTCAGACTTGACTCATCCACAGCTCGTTCTCAACAACGGCCAAGTGATCGTTAACCCGGCAGCCAAACATGAACGTTCTCAACAACGGCCAAGTTGTCGTTAACCCGCCAGCCAAACATGAACGTTCTCAACAACGGCCAAGTTGTCGTTAACCCGGCAGCCAAACATGAACGTTCTCAACAACGGCCAAGTGGTCGTTAACCCGGCAGCCAAACATGAACGTGAAGAACACTTCACATTTAACTTGTCCTCAGTCTATGCTCGTCCATACATTGACCCACAACAGTTCATACATTTTAACACATTTTTTTAAAATAGTTTTTGATATATGACCTATTATATATTATTTATTAGGCGAGAGAGACGAGGGTCTGAATACACTCGTGCGATATAATTTCATTCAACAACTATTCTAGACCTATATACAGTTAGTATTCATTAATGTTTATTTATATTCTACACAATATAGTACTTTGTTACACAGGACGTTAATGTTAATTAAGGCGTCTCTGGGGTTGGCGGCAGCGTGGACGACATTGGACTCAGGATGGCTAGTTTCATTCACACAGGATGGCCTGGGGGAGGGGGGAGGGGGTTGTTGACGCTTGCTAGATTAAAAGTCTTTGGTCCGTGTTTCAAGGAATGAAATCTGATAGTTCACAAGAAATACCTTATAACTGCCAGAATTTAACTATAATAAATTTGTAGACATTTTTCCACCTGCGTTTGGTCGAGCGGTCAATTACACGATAAGGTTGACACTTAAGTCGCTGATGTGGAATAGATAATCACATAGCAGTCGTTTTAGAATTTAATTTTGTTTTAATAAGTTTCATCAAAATTCTTAAGCTAGGGCAAAAGTCTACCTAGACAAAGGTATATTACTCAATATCATTATCTTAAATGAGTAAACCTGAGCTAATTTAATTATTTTAAATAAAGCCTTAACATCTTGTAACTATGCTTATTTAACCAGTCAGCAAATATAGACTGTTCTCTCAACAGAATACAATGTGATAAAATAATTCATCATCTAGAGTAACTTGCCTGTAAGCCTGGCGCAGGTAACCTCATGCACAGGACTGTCCAGGTGACTAATTTAGTAAAACCAATGAGGCGGGCGCTGAGCAGCACCTCTCCCCACGCCGGCCCGAGCCACACTGCCCGCCGCGCCTCTTGACTAGCTTGGCCTGATGGGTCAACTACCTGTGACGTCATTCACCTCACCTGACATGACGCCGCCTCACATACAAATAATTCACAAGTAAAGTCACTTCAACAATATTAATATAGTTTATTTCTATTAATGTGAAGTATGAGCAAGTGTTAGTATGTATTAAAAGCACATACTTCACTACTGGACATTAAACCCACTACCACACCCACCTATACTGAACTCTAGCTCTTGTCCTCTTGTCCTCTGTCCAAGTTCACTCCTGTAAATTCATTACTATCAGTCCAAATCCCCAGGAGATTTAAACACCCAACTACATTTTCAGACTTAGTAAATAAAAGCCAGTTCAGTTACCGAGTTTCAACTCTTGTTCCCAGCTTAGCTCATTTTGTACAAGTTCTTTATTATCCAACTAAATCACCTGAGATTTAAGATCGCCTTACTTCTAATGTAGTAAAATTAATCAGGACATTAGATAAGCTCCATTTCCTCTGTCTTAGATCATCGAACATAAATATATCCGATCAAGTCCCTCTCCAGCCTGACTCTTTATCAGAGTAATCACCTTACCCTTTCCCTCCCTTACCTTCTCATCCCCAATGTATCCAAACCTTCAATAATCATTCTGTATTTGCTTATTTTCTCTATATTCAGCTGTGTTCTTCACATTTTTTCCATGTTATCTGTGTTCACTCCATGTTCTACAAATGTTCACAGCATGCTCAGTTCAAATTTTTTCACCTGTTTTTCTCAATTTTTCTGTTTTCTACCATTTTTCCCCCATGTTCATTACAGTCCCTTACATGTTCTCTGTATAACTTTTATACTCAGTATTCATGTTCTCAATGTTCTTAGCTTGTTCTTCACATGTTCAGTGTTCATTCTTTGTATTCCGTATGTTCCTTATCATGTCTTCATATTCTCTATAAGTTCATATTCCTTGCATGTTCACTCTATTCATCAACTTTTTCTCACATGTTTTCTGTGTTCACCGTATGTTCACTGTGTTCATTCCCTTACTTAACCTCAATTTTTTATGTTCTTTGTTTCTTTAAACCAATTTGTTTCTTCCATTCACTAACTAGTTCTTTGTCAAATATTATTATCGGCAATACAGTTCCCTCAACAATTTTAGTCACCCAGTTTTATTTGCAAAACTATGTCAAAGTAATTCTCGTAGTCAACTTAATAGTTCTACCAACCCTGTTCTTAAACAAATCTACACTTTATTCAGTTCCAAATTTACAAAGACAAACCTTTCTTGTAACTTCTTAACTAAAAAATTTCTTGTCAATCAACCAAAAATAGTCCGGATTAATCTCATTCAACACCGTTCTTAACTAAAACAACCTTTCTCTTAGCTAAAAATTGTCAAAGGAATCTTTCCAATACTGTTCATAACTAACTTTATCCATCGTCATTCAACTAAAAATAATAACTTTCATCATTTCCTAACTAAACTTATTCCATAGTCAACAGAAAATAACCGTGTTTATCATGTTTCATTGTCATTTTTTATCTAAAAAATTATCCGCCAATCATCAGAAAAGTCATGTTCATCATGTTTTGTCTTTTTGCTTAACTAAAAGTATTCATCAGTCAACTAAAAAATAGTTACTTCGTCATGTTACCCTGTCATTTCTTAACTGAAATATCACTTCTCTCATCTGAAATAGTCATATGTAGCCTCTTTCCAACACTGTTCTTAACAAAAGTAACCTTTCACTTCGCTAAAATAGTCAAATGTAACTTTTTTCAGCACTTTCGTAAAAAATTATGTCGTTAAGTAAGAAATATAGTCAAAGACACTCTTCGAGACATCAAGGACTTACTCAAAGACATCAAAGTTGCACTCAAAAACATCCTTTGAGACATCAAAAATATCCTTTAAGACTTCAAGGGCACTCTTCGAGATATCAAAAGACACTCTCAAACACTCAAAAAAATTTTCTCGCATCCTCAAAGTTATTCTCAGAGCAATCAAAAGTTGTTCTCTAAAACAACAAAAGTTAATCTCGGTCATCAAAGTTGATCTGCAAGATATCTTCAAGACATCAAAGTTACTCTTCAATACATCAAAGACGCATTCAAAATACTACTCATGTTCTCAGAAGTCATTCTCAAACACTCAAAAAATTTACTCGCATCCTCAAAGTTATTCTCAGAGTCATCAAAAAGTTAATCTCAGTAATCAAATGTTATTCTCTAAGTAACCTTTCGTTCGTCAGAGAAACTTTCTAAGACATCTTCGTTCATTAAAGTTAATCTCAGAGGCATAAAAGTTATTCTTTAAGACATCAAAGTCATTCTCAGAGTCATCAAAAGTTATTCTCAGAGTCACCTTTGTTATTCAAAGAAGCCTTCTGAGACATCCTCGTTCAACAAAAACTGTCCTCAGAGCCATCAAAAAGTTAAATACAGTCATCAAAGTTATTCTCCTAAGTATCTTTTCGTTCATCAGAGAAGCTTTCTAAGACATCTTTGTTCATCAAAGTTGTTCTCTAAGACATCAATCTTGTTCTCTAAGACATCAAAGATGTTCTCTAAATCATAAAAGTTAATCTCTAAGTCACCTTCGTTCATTAGAGAAACTTTCCAATCCATCTTCGTTGATCAAAGTTATTCTCAGAGTCATCAAAGTGCTCTCTAATTCACCTTCGTTCTCCAAAAAGTTGTTCTCTAAGACACCTTCGTTCATCAAAGAAACTCTCCTTCTTCCATCATGTTATTCTTTAAGACATCTTCAGTCATAAAATTTCTCTCCAAAATGTAACTAGTTCAGCTTTTCATACCAAACCTGCACTTCTGTTAAAATATATTTTCTTAGTCACTTTACCCTAAAACTGTTCTTTGAACTACACAGCTCAAACCTACGTAACCTATCCTCTCCACCCAATGTTACTTAGTTAACGTAACGTTCCTAAACCTAACTTTACCTATCCTAACATAACTTACCTTACCTATCTTACCTAACCTAACCTAACTTATCCTGCTTAATCTAACTTACCTACATTACCTAACTTAACC
>NC_091236.1:2246531-2286531 GCF_040958095.1 Procambarus clarkii | reverse complement strand
GTTATGATCCCAGGTAGCCGAAAAACGAGTCTTCCCTGTGAGAATTATTGTATCAAGCCTGACCTGACTAGGAGGTCGGAAATACAGACATGAAGTTCATATTGTTACGGTGCCCTCTCCTATTTCTTTCGTTTGCCGGCTTAAAGAGTCATATCAGCTCTCCCTACTGATTCTCTGAGGTTCAGGGAGTCTAATGATATATGTGGCGACCAGACCGGCTGCCAGTTAAGGCATGGAAGTTATATTATAAGTTGTAAATAAAGGAAAATTGGCGCCCTGTTATAAAATGAAACAGTATCCCCTACGGCAGATGTGACCTTTTGGAAGGGACATTAGTCGATCGCGGATTGGTCGACGTAGGTCGCGGGCGACAAATCAGGGCCCGCCATGACGTCACCGAGTGCCCCGGGCGGCGCCAACGTCAGAGTTGTACTGACCGTGGAAGCGACAGGACGCGCCTCGGTCTGCTCTCAAGGATTGGAGGCTCTGCAAGCCTTGTTCAGTGGATTGAGCTGGCCTTCGTTGCCCACCATAGTTATTGGAGACCCTGCGCTTCTGGGAAGCCAAAGAGGAACCAAGTTCAGTGAGCAGAGAAGTGCCCAAACTTGGAAAATAGTCGGCGACGACGCTGGGCGGCGCCGCTGGCTGGACGTTGAGGTCTGGAAGGTGGGCGAGCAAGCTAGCTGTGACTGGGGTCACATCCACTGAGAATCTTGGAAGGACGACACCGTGCCTAGGACAAGGAGCGACGCCCTGTGGGAGAGGCGAGTGTGGGGAAAGATAGTGATTAGCTCAGCGCCCATCGATGAACCAGGATTGGGGCAGCTGAATCTCAGGGATTGGAACGGCGACGACGCGAAGGCTTCACGACACCTGAGGACCTGTGGAACGCCCTGGATCGTCGAGGATCGACCCAAGGAAGCGTGGGAACCTCACACCATCGAGGGACAGGCGTCGTGAGCCAGGAGTGTAAGGTAGATCATTTTTCCCTCCCATTACCCCTTGTATGAGTAGGCTAGTTAGGCCACAATATTTACTTGTGTATGTGGCAGCAAGACTTCATTACTTTAATAGTAGAATAGGCTGCAAGGCAGCTTGTGTCCAGGACTGTCAGAGAGGACAGTGTGTATGGATGGCAGGACAGTGAAGAAGAGGTGCCGACGTGGTGAAGAGGCCCTCCTGTGAGAGTGTGAGACTCCTGTCTTCCTGCCCAGTTGAAGGAGAGTTGGAGGTCGTGGAAGAAGAGGCTGACGATCTCCAGACTCATCATCCATATTCCATATTCATGTATTACTTGTGATTGTGTGTGTGTGTTCATGTAATTTGCGTCAGTAAATCCACACATTTTATTACTGTGTTTGAGTGTGCCTCCATTTGTGATATTTCTCTATGAGCATACATTTCTGGCTACAAACGATATATGATACACCCACTGAACTGCATTGCTGGGGTGCAGATATAATAACCCAGCTGGCGACCTTGCTAAGAGGAAGATAGAGAAGACAGGCGGGAAAGGAGTTCCTGCAACCTTTTTTTTGTCTGGCAGGCAAGACTCAGAGAGGCTATGGTTATAGGTAAGCCTGAGTCTTCCTTCACTCCCCCACGGGTCTAGGCCGGAACTGTTAACAGCAGTTTCCCCGTGGTTGACCGAAGGGCTTCCAGGGTGAATCAGTGGCACCCCTTTGTGGTGGAAGCAAAGACCTGCGGAGGTGGGCATTGTTGGTCCTATCTTGTGTGACCAAGGAGACTCCGGTGAATCCAGGGAGTCGGAGGGGCTGAGTATTTGGGCCCTTTGAGCCCCTAGCAGCCGAGTGTTAGCAGAGCCCCGGACCGCCCACCCCCCACGTGACAAGAGAACTGGCGACCTTGCCAGGATTCGAACCCCAGTAGCCAAGAACTGGGAACTTCGCCAGGAAGCGTGGATCAAGCTACAGTGTGGACCAAATTGCAAGACAAGTGTTGCCAGGGTACTAATACAGTGTGGCCAGTGAATTCGGTGGTACTGTTACTCAACCAGCTAAGGGACTGAAACGGTGAAATTAGTGCCTACTAACTTGTCTGTGCTGTCGTGTATGCTCAATGATATAGAGATGGAGGAAGACAAAGTAAAGAAATTTATTGACACAAGGGACGAGAGAATTTTAGAAGAGTGTACCAAGGCCCAGCTCCAACAAGTGGCAAACCACTTTGGGATCAGGTTGAGGACGACTAAGGTAGCGGAGCGAAGGATAGAGATCATGGCACAGCTCACAGCTCGAGAGGAAGCGACGGGAGAGGAGCCATCTCAAGAGGAGCCGTCCCGAGGAGAGCCGTCGCAAGGTGAACCGTCCCGACTAGGGCCCCCCCAAGCGCCTACCAGTGTGGAGAGAATTCACAGTGAACATGGGAGCAGTGGAAGGTCCAGCTGTAGTAAGAGGAGCCTGCAACTGGAAATAATGAAGATGCAACTGGAAGCCCAGCTGCGACGAGAGGAAAGAGAAGCGCAAATGCAGCGAGAGGAACGTACAGCTGAGCTGCAGCGAGGTGAGCGAGAAGCACGGCTGCAGCTGCAGCGAGAGGAGCGAGAAGCTCGGCTGCAGCGAGAAGAAGGAGAGAGACAACTGCGACTGGAGGAGATAAAGGCAAAGAAAGAAGTCGAATTGCGTCGCGTTGAACGTGGTCTGCCCTCACTACCTGCACGGCGGGATGACCTCAAGGTAAGGGAACGTGACTTACCTACGTTCGAACCACAAGAAGCTGAGGCGTTCTTCGAACACTTTGAACGGATAGCGACTGAAGGAGTGGCCGAAAGATGATTGGGCTGCTCTGGTCCAGGGCAGGTTGACTGGTGAGGCCCGGGAAGCCTATAACATGCTGGACCTAGAGGAGTGTACTAGTTATGACGCGATTAAGAATGCGGTTCTCCACTCATTCCGGCTGACTCCGGAGATGTACCGGAAGCGGTTCAGAGAGTGTACAAGAGCGTCGGGAAAGACTTACGCCGAGACCGCCAGGGATATGGAACGGAAATTCCTACGATGGTTGAAGGCGGAGGAAGCGGAGTCGGTGGATGATATCAAACGACTGATAGTGATGGAGAAGTTTATGTCAGTGCTCCATCCTGAGTTGCGAGTAAGGGTGAGAGAGGCAGGTATTAAGGACCTGAAGGCTGCGGCGGATCGAGCCGACATGCTGGAGGAGGCACTACATATCAGGAGGGAGGGGCCGCCCAGACACTCGCCTTACCCCAGGTCGGGAGGGAACTTTAGGAGTTCAGGAGGAGCGAGGACGAGTGGGGACTCTCCCAAGAGTAGTGTGCCCGATGAAGTAACGTGGTTCAAGAGCTCAAGAGACGCGGGGAGGAAGCCCCAAGCTGTGGGCAGTGGACCTAACTCGGGAGCAAGTGCTGCAGTCCCGGATACGACGACAGGGAGTCCAAGGAGGACCCAGGGGACGTCTGCAAGTGGTACCGCCAGAGTGACTAGCGAGTGGCCGCCCAGGAGAGGCAGCCGATGCTACAACTGTGGTGTGAGAGGACATTATGCCCGCGAGTGTGAGGAGCACCAAAGGAATGTAGGATTAATGTTGGAAGAGGAGAGAGTGTTTGTTCACACCCCATATTATAGTGGACCCAACGTGAATGGTTGGGAAATGAAGTTGGGTGAACATCCCTTCGTTTTCGGGGCCAACGTGAAGTTTGGAAGGTCAGACCCAAGGGAGGTTGCCGTGCTTCGAGATACGGGTGCTGACATAAGTATGGTAACCAGGAGTATTCTCCCCAAGGAATTTAATGATTCACCTGTGGGAGTGGTGAGGATACGCAGTGTGGGGGAGGAATACAGGTTGCCACTTCACGAAGTACAGCTGATTGCCGACTGCGGAGTCGAGAAAGCTATAGTAGCTGTAGCCCCTAAGTTACCCCTAGAGCATGTACAGATGGTGCTGGGTAATGACCTCGGAGGAGGCAGGATACAACCCGATTGGGCCAGGAGTGCCTATGTTGCAAGCGGCGGTACAACCCTGCCAGGTGAGGTATCGGTCGTTCCAGATGGTCGTGAGGAAGCCGACTTCGCCAGGGAAAACGTCGCCAGAGACGACGACAACGAGGGCGAGAGTGCAGAGAGGTCGTCGGAGGTTGTGGAAAACCCCGACGGGGACCTCCGACTAAGCCTGATGATGCGTGTGGAGGAGTGGCGAGGAGCAGCTGTACAAACGCCTGGGGCGGTGAAGAGGCTGCAGACCGCACTCCCTCCATACAGAAACGTGAATAAAGTAAGCTCAGTGGATGAGCGAACGGCAGTGAGGGGCAGAGTGGAGGAGCCACGACGCAGTGCACCCTATGCCGGCCAGATGAATAGTGGTAGGTGCAAGATGAACCACCGTAGTGAGGTGAGCCACAGGGAGGTGGATGAGCCCAACCACGAACCGAAGAAGACGTCTGCAGGGAAGAGAATCTCATGGAGGAGTGAAGATGTTCGTCGGGAACGAAGGAGCGAGTGGTATAGGAAAGGCAATACGAAGAAAGCAGGGAATAGGTACACCCAGGGTAGGCGCCAGCCTAACCAGAGGGGCATTGGGCCATCGCAAAAGCCTAGTGTGGAAGAGAGGAAGCTGCTGGATGGAGTAAAGGTTACAAGTGCCACTGTGAGGAGACAACGCACCTACGGGAGAAGAGGAACCGAGAAGAGAGAAGATTGGCGAAGAGGAGATCATGAGAGGAAACGTGGAGTACCTGTAGGACGCAATGGAAATGCAAGACTATCTCGGAGTGCACGACGCGGTGGAGGCGCCGCATGCACTGAATCTTACAGTGGTAACGAGCCGTGGGAGTACACTCGTAGCCACGGAGAGAGGATTTCTTGTAGGTGTTCAGGGAACACCCATCACACCCGGTCCTATGCGAGGTGGAGATATAATGAGACAAGTGACTGGCAAGGTGGAACGAGCCACATCGCCAACTGGAGGAGTGACACTTCAGGAACGGAGGGAGCAAGAGTATAGATTGCCCTCTTGAGTGCTGCTCTTCCGATATGACTCTTATTTTAAGGGGAGGGGTATGTTACGGTGCCCTCTCCTATTTCTTTCGTTTGCCGGCTTAAAGAGTCATATCAGCTCTCCCTACTGATTCTCTGAGGTTCAGGGAGTCTAATGATATATGTGGCGACCAGACCGGCTGCCAGTTAAGGCATGGAAGTTATATTATAAGTTGTAAATAAAGGAAAATTGGCGCCCTGTTATAAAATGAAACAGTATCCCCTACGGCAGATGTGACCTTTTGGAAGGGACATTAGTCGATCGCGGATTGGTCGACGTAGGTCGCGGGCGACAAATCAGGGCCCGCCATGACGTCACCGAGTGCCCCGGGCGGCGCCAACGTCAGAGTTGTACTGACCGTGGAAGCGACAGGACGCGCCTCGGTCTGCTCTCAAGGATTGGAGGCTCTGCAAGCCTTGTTCAGTGGATTGAGCTGGCCTTCGTTGCCCACCATAGTTATTGGAGACCCTGCGCTTCTGGGAAGCCAAAGAGGAACCAAGTTCAGTGAGCAGAGAAGTGCCCAAACTTGGAAAATAGTCGGCGACGACGCTGGGCGGCGCCGCTGGCTGGACGTTGAGGTCTGGAAGGTGGGCGAGCAAGCTAGCTGTGACTGGGGTCACATCCACTGAGAATCTTGGAAGGACGACACCGTGCCTAGGACAAGGAGCGACGCCCTGTGGGAGAGGCGAGTGTGGGGAAAGATAGTGATTAGCTCAGCGCCCATCGATGAACCAGGATTGGGGCAGCTGAATCTCAGGGATTGGAACGGCGACGACGCGAAGGCTTCACGACACCTGAGGACCTGTGGAACGCCCTGGATCGTCGAGGATCGACCCAAGGAAGCGTGGGAACCTCACACCATCGAGGGACAGGCGTCGTGAGCCAGGAGTGTAAGGTAGATCATTTTTCCCTCCCATTACCCCTTGTATGAGTAGGCTAGTTAGGCCACAATATTTACTTGTGTATGTGGCAGCAAGACTTCATTACTTTAATAGTAGAATAGGCTGCAAGGCAGCTTGTGTCCAGGACTGTCAGAGAGGACAGTGTGTATGGATGGCAGGACAGTGAAGAAGAGGTGCCGACGTGGTGAAGAGGCCCTCCTGTGAGAGTGTGAGACTCCTGTCTTCCTGCCCAGTTGAAGGAGAGTTGGAGGTCGTGGAAGAAGAGGCTGACGATCTCCAGACTCATCATCCATATTCCATATTCATGTATTACTTGTGATTGTGTGTGTGTGTTCATGTAATTTGCGTCAGTAAATCCACACATTTTATTACTGTGTTTGAGTGTGCCTCCATTTGTGATATTTCTCTATGAGCATACATTTCTGGCTACAAACGATATATGATACACCCACTGAACTGCATTGCTGGGGTGCAGATATAATAACCCAGCTGGCGACCTTGCTAAGAGGAAGATAGAGAAGACAGGCGGGAAAGGAGTTCCTGCAACCTTTTTTTTGTCTGGCAGGCAAGACTCAGAGAGGCTATGGTTATAGGTAAGCCTGAGTCTTCCTTCACTCCCCCACGGGTCTAGGCCGGAACTGTTAACAGCAGTTTCCCCGTGGTTGACCGAAGGGCTTCCAGGGTGAATCAGTGGCACCCCTTTGTGGTGGAAGCAAAGACCTGCGGAGGTGGGCATTGTTGGTCCTATCTTGTGTGACCAAGGAGACTCCGGTGAATCCAGGGAGTCGGAGGGGCTGAGTATTTGGGCCCTTTGAGCCCCTAGCAGCCGAGTGTTAGCAGAGCCCCGGACCGCCCACCCCCCACGTGACAATATGTAAAAATAATTGGGTAAATTTTACACAGAATTTAAGATTATGGGCAGTGAATAAGAAACTAGATAAATGACTGGTTAGGAGATGTAGATAATTTGCTGGAGGCGTGAGGAGGGCTTTGATCCTGACTTGAGTGCCAGACATCGCAGGGGGAAGCCGTGCTCCGTTTGAGCTCCCGTCAGAAAGGAACCCCTAGTGATATATCTCCAAGAGAAGAGAAGTGTGCAGACGGGCCAGCTGTGGAATTGAGCTGGGAACGTTGTGGTCTCAAGTCCTGGATGGTGAGGAGAGTTTATTTAGCCACCCAGAGACATTATCGTGGGCTGTGGGAGCGCCCTGACCAAACGCCGTCAGAGGGATAGCGTCCTCGACTAGGCAATCTGTGGTAAGCATGATTTAAGCCAGTTCATAGTGATTACTTGTAGTTGGTCGTGTGCCCAGCGACAGTAGCATTGTTTATTGATAAGTTAGACATGTTTTGATAAGGCAGAAGGCCTAAAATAAGAGAGAGTAGAGGGAGGAACACGGAGCGACGTCCATCCCCTCTGAGCGCTGGCAGGTGACTGAGGGAGCCCAGCTCCTGATGGCGGAGGACCCTCTCAGAGTGAGTGAGGACCACCGGGCGAGGTGGAGCATGGACCAGCCGAAAACGGGGGAGTCCACTCTCACAGTATGTAAAGAGCTGATAGATGTTGGAGGCAAACATATTGTGTGATTATTTTTGTTTGTGTTTAAGGGGAAACATTTATTTGGAGTGTCAATGGGTTGCAGGTTTGTCTTTGGGGAAGAAGTTGCTGAGAACTTCGAAGCCAGCACAGAGGGAGTAGTTGATGAGACTCCAAGGTAGTGGAGGCAAGGACCTCGAGCTGTGAGGAGAAGCAGTGAAGAGGAGTGTCACGTGCTTCAGTAGAGGTGGTGAAGCACCATAGTTGCTCGAGGAAACTTCATGGTGTAGCAGCCAAGAAGTGCTGCAGAGGATCCTGGTAGTTAAACCCGGAAGAACCTGAGGAGATCAGGGTAGTGAACTTCCAGAGGTGGAAGGGAAGTTCTAAATGAATACTTGAAGGGAGGTGATAGTCTTTGTCATTAGCGTGCAAGACGCAGTGAGAGGTGAGCGATTGTTTGCCGTTCTTGTGCCGAGGAGTGTTTATACTGAAGTATAGAGTAACAGTCGTAGGCTGGATTACCTACAGATGTATGTGTTCTAGGACTGATAGTGATCGATTGATCATTGTTGTGTATCAAGGAACGTTTATACTGATATATATATATATATATATATATATATATATATATATGTTATTGTACTCATACACTGATTTTACTTGTACATGTTTATAGATATATTTATTCTCTTGCTGATAGTACAACATTGTATTATAGGACTTGACCTACTTGAGGAGGTTGGTAATATTAGGTGGTGAATCAGGAGATAGGATACCACTTGATAAGCTGATGATAGAGTTCTGATGGTGTTGGAGTGCAACCTGACTGAAATAGTGTAGAGTGTAGGATTCATTATTATTATATGTGTATATGTATTATGTATGTGCTCTGTCCAGTAAATGTATTCAAATTTGCTGGTGTTTGACCTTGTCCTAGTGAGGCTTCCCACGAGGTAGTAAAGGAGGAGAGAGAGAGAGAGAGAGAACCAAGAATCACTGCTGTGGACAGGGTAGAAGGTAATACTAATAAATCAAAGGTGATTGTGGAGATCATATTTCATAAGGAGAGTGGGAAGTCACAGCGGCTCGAGTGGGTGTGTGCACGTGACAACGAGGCTAAGTGTTGGAGCCGCATCCCCTAAACGTGTGACGTTGAGCGTCTCTCCAAGAGCCAGAAGCGCCCAGGGTGATCTCCTGGTAAAGTATGAGCACTCCACCGAGTTGTGGGTTGGGGTTGTCCGTAAAGAAGGTTCAACAATGCAACAACACCACCAACCCGCACTATAATAAAGGGCACCAGAGTCAAATGACTCAAACAGTTACATAAATGCACCAGGTGTCTCAAACCACATAATTCCAACAGCAATGAGACCCAACTATACACATGCAATAGGTGTAAAGGGGCCAGCATCATGCTGCAATGTGCAAGTATACTAAACTAAAATATTCAAACCCCAAGGTGAGAGATACGAATTCCACCACAGTACAGTGCTGCAAGGTTCGAGCGAATTACAGTATCCTAGTGAAAACTTCTAAAGTTAATGCAACCTTACCCACTGCCCAACTTCAAATCAAGAACAAAGGGACCAAAGTCACCACTCGTGGGTTATTTGGCCAAGAGTCCCCAGAAAATATTTGTCATTGAGAAAGTGGCAAATGACCTTAAATTAAAACCTGTAACCCAGGTAAAATTAAATCTTTCTGGGTTCATGATAAACAGAAGACCTCAACACTACACAATAGTCCCACCACTAGTACACCTAGGCGGTTATGCCCGATCTTTACACGCCATAATGGTTTACCAAAATCCCATTTGACCTATATGTTAATGGTCTAGGGAAAACAGCCGTATTCCTACAAGAAAAGAGAGTCAAGTTGTCTGATAACAAAATAACGTCTTATCACCATACCGATGTAGGTATACTTGTGGGTGTAAACTATTACTACCAGTTCATTACTGGACAAACTAAATAACAGGGGAATGAACCACTTAAAATCAGCAGGATGGAATTTACTCACAGGTACAGTCTTAAACCTGAAGAAGTGTATGCCTGCGACAATCAGTACCACTGGAAAATCAAATTTGCCATCTGAATACCAATCTCCAGCAACTAAGCACAAAGGAAAATACAGCTGACTATATAAATTGAAGACTGAATTTGGTACAATTATCACTAGCCAGGATGGTTTCTATGGGCCTCAGTGGATAGTCAGTGACCAGTAGCCTAAACAACTACAAGTAACAGCGACCAATGCCACTGATCCCACTGCAGTCCCAGAACCATACTTGACTGTAGTAATTGATCACATTCAGTCCTCTAAACAAAATAAAATGCAATTAAGCTAGAAAGCCTAGCATCACAGGAATCAGCAGGAAAGTGAAATCACTAAGAGACATTAAACACCTGCAACTCCAGTAAGGGACATCAGTCCTGTATAAATTTACACACAAAGGTGTCAGTGAATAATAATAGTAAAATTCCTTAGGCTAGATCTGTAAGAAGAAGACTGTAATTACACCAAGTTCCTCTGGATCAGTGATCGAATATAGTGAAATAATCACATTCAGGTTTGCATCAGTTTTGTTTGGTGCTACTTCTTCACCGTTTCTGCTCCAAGCAACCTTAGATATGCATTTCAAGAAATCTAATAGTCTAAATTAAACTGAACTCAGCAATAACCTCTATGTAGATAATTTCCAGGGAGCTACCAACAGTGAAGAAAAACTGCAAAACATATATCATGAGGCTAATTGAGAGTTGTTAGGAGCAAATATGCCTCCAGTTGTGGGCCTCCAATAATCCTAAATTAAATCAACAAATTGAAGCCAGATTTCCCAACAACAAGGTAGTTCAGAAACTAAGGATACAAGGAGTTGAGTGGGATGCAATTTCGGACGAGTTGGTTATTAAATCGGTGGATCCAGATACCACCAACTTAACTATGAGAAAACTACTATCACAAGTCAGTAAATCACTTGACCCTTTAGGACTAGTAATTCCCATGTTAATTAACTAGGGAAAACTACTTATACAGGAATGATGGCAAAATTAAATAGGTTGGGATGATCTACTACCAAATGGAAAAAACCTTCCCTTGCTAGAACTTAAGTTTTCCACTTGCTAGAAAAATGAAACAGTTAACAACGGATGTAAGTATCCTAAAAACCTTAAGTTCCCTCGCAGTACAGTAAATCCTGACCAACCTGTAAAGCTGCAAGTGTTTTGCGATGCCTCAGGGAACTCATATGGCACTGTAGCTTATTTTGTAACAAATGAGCAAGCCACACTGCTTACGTCCAAAGCTAGAGTGGCACCGTTAAAGCAGTGGTCATTGCCACATTTAGAATTAACCGACCTACTGTTAGGAGTTAGATTGGCTCATTACCTGATCAAACCCCTTAAATAACCTACAAATTTCAGAAACAGACATATGGTCAGATAATGAGGCAGTTTTACAGTGAGTGAGGTTATCTTGAGATGATTTCAGGGCTTTTTTTTTTACTGTCCCCACGGCCCGGTCCTCGACCAGGCCTCTACCCCCAGGAAGCAGCCCGTGACAGCTGACTAACACCCAGGTACCTATTTTACTGCTAGGTAACAGGGGTATAGGGTGAAAGAAACTCTGCCCATTGTTTCTCGCCGGCGCCTGGGATCGAACCCAGGAACACAGGATCACAAGTCCAGCATGCTGTCCACTCGGCCGACCAGCTCCCTGATAAACGATAACAAAATCCGTACGAAAGTAGGTGTTAGGAATATTAGTTAGGGTCAGCAGAATACAAACTGAGGTCTGTACTCACTAAAGTAAATACTGCTGACTATATTAAATGAGGCTGATTTCAATATTATTATTTAAAGTTGAAGGTGGGCTCATGAGTCTTCAGTAACAAATCAGTGGACAGTAGTCTAAGCGGTTACAAGTCACAGTGACCAGAACTACTGTTCCCACTGCAGTCTCAGAGTCATCCTTGATTTTTAATGAATGAATACACTCAGTGCGCTGAATTTAATAAACTTATTTAGTTAGGTTACTTCAGTTAAGTTGCTAATCTAACTTATAAAGTTAGGTTAGAAAATTAGTATCATTATGGGGCAAAAATCCCTATAACAAATATTATAACTGAAAAATTCAGCAATACCCGAGTTGGCAGGACAGTAAATTGCTTAGACACTTACAACACCTGCAACTCTAGTATGGGACATCCATACTGTACTAGCAGATGTACAAATGTTACTAACCTAATATCAATTTCTAATTTCGAGAGGGAGTATTATTGTATGTCAGCCCTAAACAGTGAACTGTGACCCGTGTTTCTCTCCCCTGGAATTATGTCAGAAATTTCTGACATCACTTACTAACCCCTTGCACACTTAGTTGAAATGGTTCTGTCAGGTATTTACTAATAATACTAACATTATTGAATATGTTAAAGAAAGGTGTAACAAATAATTCTCAAGCAAACCGGGGAAAGTGTTGTTTCAGCCAAGCAGTTGAAGTATTTAAGTTTCTCCCAATGAATTCAATATTTCTAGTCAAATAGTTAAAATATGAAGAAAAGTATTTATTAGGACTGGACATAACAATAAATTATGAATAAATAAGCTTCTTCCTATAACTGACAAATAAATCTTAGAAACTAGACGCGTCCAGAACATATCCAGGGAGGAAGAGGCAGGCACAAGTAATGCAATGCCAGTGTGAATACAGTGTGAATACATACAGAGAAGTGTTGTTCCGAAGAACAGTAATAGTTTACAGTATTGGGTAGTAGATATAGCTAATTTATTGTTCAGTTACGACACGAGCGAACCACCCCGGAACAGGTAAGTTCTATTCCAATTGCTAATTAATCTCCTTTGGATATACTATATGTCGTGGATTCAGTTTATTCCTAGTAAATTTCCTGGCAGGTGCAGTTCAAGGGAAGAAGAGAAGATGCAGCATTGACCTGCAGTACCATGAGGATTCTTAAGTCACCATTACAGTGTCTACCTACAAGGTGTCCTGTTCGCGACTGATGGATATCCAGGGCTTCTTATCAGGCCATTATGACTTTAGAGGTAAGTTCTTGTTGTTCTCCTACTAATTTATAGATTACCTAGTAGTCTTGTTATCTATACCTCAGGTGGTATAGATTACGATATTAACCCCCCCCCCCCCCAATAGTGTGGAATGGGTAACCCCCTGGCAGGAACCAAACTTAAATTTACAGTCCACTTTAATTACTTATAATTACAGTCCATTTAATAAATCATAAAATTATAATTAAAGCAAATAATAAGTTGTATTAAATAATAATCAAAGAAATTCCTGCTAGGTTATTCCCCCACAAGTAAAAAGTGAGGTACGAAGGCTACGACTCTTCATTCGATCAGTTGATAGACGCTGATGATTTGTTGATGATATGAAAAAGTCATTAGTATACAATTACAGAGATTGGTGATTTTGCTGAGCAAACTTAATTTCTCAGGCAGGACAAAATTGATTACTCTGTTTAAAAAAAGACATATTCATTGCTTGTCAGAGATTTAAACAAAATCTGAAAAATATGCTTTCAGTAAAAAAGAAAGTTATATTCAAGTTAAAGAAATACAGAGATACAATGCATTCTCTGGCTTGCATGAAACCCTCGACTTCTCAGGGACTCTGAGAAGAGGTAGTACCCATCGCTGCTAGTCTAATTTCCAGACTATTTGACAAATGAAAATTAAAGAATATTATCTAGTGCATAATATAATTGATGATATTTTAACTAAAATGATAATTCACCGATCTGAATTTTAACGAGAAAAATTACTGCTAGTTAAATTATTTATCTCATTAACCTTAACTCCAAGAAAAATGTTTAGGAATTCAAAATCTCGTAAACAAGTATTTGATGATGTGCCACGAAGAAGAATAAGAAAATCAGAATATGATCTTACAACTACTCCGACAGTTAAATATTGATGAGTCGGGGGAGTAGGAGCGTGGCTACCTAAGGTGTACAGTTTTCTTTTTTACTTTTTTTCAGTCATAGCCCCGCAATGGATTCTCATGTCATATATGCTACTAGTGTTTCGAATACAGATTAATTTCCTAATAATGAACCTAGTGCTTTTGAAAACAGATTATATAATCAACGGGCTCTAGATTCCAAACGTTCCTACGAGATGTATCTCCAGAATATTTTAGTGCCTTCAGTATATTATGTAATAAGATAGATGATCTGGAGAGTTATATCCGTGTAAGAATTATGTACTTAGATTCAAAGGGGTGAGTTATAAACACTCAATATTTTAACCGAAAACTAATATTTTAACTGGTAGTATAGCTGGTAGTATAAAGGAAATTATATATGCCACCAATACCGAAATTGCGCATATATTTTCATTGAACGATCTGAGTTTGGTTTCTGATATGCAGAAATAGAAATCCATTTCCCTAGATATGCAGAAATGTATATTAAATATGGACCGAATTTCAATAGGAACAAGTTTAATATTGCAAGCAGCGATGAGAATTTAATATAATATGTTAATAATCAACTAGTATGCAGGATTTCCCTATCTTTCAGGGCAAGCATCGGCAAGGTTTGGGGACTGAAAAACATACAAATTATGATATATACATATACAAGAATTATTTGACAGATACGCCCGAATCTGACACTTGTCCCTGTCCCCCACAACCCAGGGAATTATTATTACCCAGGTGTGTTAATCGTGATAAAATCGCCCCTACAATGTACGATAACCTGTTAGTTAATGTATTGGATGTAGTGTCTTTGAAGGGAGGTGAAAATACAAATAGGAAACTGTTCAAACATTTAAATACAAATATACTGGATAGTATAAGTATTGTGGTAACAGATCCTAATGAGACCCCCAATTTTTTTCGATAAACGTGGGTTTACTACAGCTGGTTTACGTCCAACCACTTGGGCTGGACGGTAGAGGAACGGTTTCACTTCATGCAGGTCGGCGTTCAATCCACGACCGTCCAAGTGGTTAGCCACTTGACGGTAGAGGGACGGTCTCACTTCATGCAGGTCGGCGTTCAATCCACGACCGTCCAAGTGGTTAGCCACTGTCCCCTCCCCCGTCCCATCCCTATTCCTTATCTTGACCTCTTCCCAGTGCTATATAGTCTGTTAGCTTGACGCTTTCCCTAGGTAGTTCTCTTCCCTACGCCTGTTTTACATATACGACCCCGAATTGGCTCTATATAGTAGGGATATTTATTATAGTGTAGGTTGTTGGTGTTGTCGTGTTGTTCCTCCTTTACGGACAACCCCACCCACAACTCGGTAGAGTGCTTATACTTCACTAGGAGAACACACTAGGCGCTTCTGGCTCTTGGAGAGGGGCTCAACGTCACACGTTTAGGGGATGCGGCTCCAACACTCAGCCTCGTGTTCATGTGCACACACCCACTCGAGCCGCTGTGACTCCCCACTCTCTCCTTATGGGATATGATCTCCTCAATCCCTTTTGACTTACTAGTTTTCTGCACTACCCTGTCCACAGCGGTGGTTCTTGGTTCTTTCTCTCTCTCTCTTTCTTTACTATTTCCTGGGAAGCCTCACTAGGACAAGGGCAGACACCAGCAAATTTGAATACATTTACTGGACAGAGCACATACTCAATACATACACACATATAATAATAATGAATCCTACACTCTATACTATTTCAGTCAGGTTGCACTCCAACACCATCAGAACTCTATCATTTGCTTATCAAGTGGTATTCTATCTCCTTATTCACCACCTGATGCTATCAACCTCCTCAAGTAGATCAAGTCTTATAATACAATGTTGCACTATCAGCAAGAGAATATATATCTATAAACATGTACAAGGAAAATCAGCATATGAATGCAATAACATATATATCAATATAAATGTTCCTTGATACACAACAATGATCAATCGATCACCCTATCAGTCCTAGAACACATTCATCTGTAGGTAATCCAGCCTACGACTGTAACTCTATGCTTCAGTATAAACACTCCTTGGTATAAAAAGGGCAAACAATCACTCACCTCTCACTGCATCTTGCACGCTAATGACAAAGACTCTATCACCTCCCTACAAGTAATCATTTAGAACTTCCCTTCCACCTCTGGAAGTTCACTACCCAGATCTCCTCAGGTTCTTCCGGGTTTAACTATCAGGATCCTCTGCAGCACTTCTTGGCTGCTACGCCATGAAGTTTCCTCGATCAACTATGGTGCTTCACCACCTCTACAGAAGCACGTGACACTCCTCTTCACTGCGTCTCCTCACAGCTCGAGGTCCTCTCCTCCACTACCTTGGAGTTTCATCAACTACTCCTTCTGTGTTGGCTTCGAAGTTCTCAGCAACTTCTTCCCAAAGACAAACCTCCAACCCATTGACACTCCAATAAAAATGTTTCCCCTTAAACACATAAACAAAAATAACCAAACAATATGGTTGCCTCCAACATCTATCTGCTCTCTACATACTGTGAGAGTGGACTCCCCCATTTTGGGCTAGTCCATGCTCCACTTCGCCCAGCGGGCCACACTCACTCTGGGAGGGTCCTCCGCTGCCCGCCCGGAGCTGGGCTCCCTCTGTCACCGGCCAGCGCTCAGAGGAGACGGATGTCGCTCCGTGTTCCTCCCTCTCCACACTCTTATTTTAGGCCTTCTGTCTTATCAAAGCATGTCTAACTTATCAATAAACATTGCAACTGTCGCTGGACACACGACCAACTACAAACAATCACTATGAACTGGCTTAAATCGTGCTTACCACAGATTGCCTAGTTGAGGACGCTCTCCCTCTGACGGCGTCTGATCAGGGCGCTCCCACAGCCTACGAAAATGTCTCTGGGTGGCTTAAGACTCTCCTCGCCGTCCATGACTTGAGACCACAACTCGATCCAGCTCGTTTCCACAGCTGGCACGTCTGCACACTTCTCTTCTCTTGGAGATATATCACTAGGGGGTTCCTTTCTGATGGGAGCTCAAGCGGAGCACGGCTTTCCCCTGTGATGTTTGGCGCTCAAGTGAGCTCAAAGCACTCCAGAAGCGAGCCTCACGCCTCCAGCAAATTATCTACATCTCCTAACCAGTCATTTATCTCTTTTCTTATTCACTGCCCATAATCTCAAATTGTTCATCAAATCTAACCAGCTATTTTACATCGGTGTCTTCACCTCCATATTTCCCAGGCCTTATAGTCAGGTCAGGCTAGATAGAATAATTCTCAGAGGGGAGACTCGTTTTTCAGCTTCCTGGGATCATAACACTCCCTCCCCCTTGTTTTTGAGAATTATTCTAGTGGCTAGGCTCGAGATAACGCATCAGCCACTACGTTGTCTCGCCCTCTTATGTGCGTTATCACCAGGTCATACTCTTGGAGGAATCAAAACCATCTGGTCAACCTCTGGTTCGCATGCTTCATTTTCCTCAGGAAAACTAAGGGATTATGGTCTGTATACACCATCACTGGGTGTCCTCCCCCACTCACATACACTTCAAAATGTTTCAATGCCATCACCAGGGCCAAAGTTTCTTTCTCGACCGTACTGTACGACCTCTGCTGCTTAACAAACTTCTTCGAGAAGAAGGACACGGGGCGGTAGATTCCATCATTCTGCTCCAGCCCCTATATCACTGGCATCTACAAATAACGTAAACGGTGCTCCGAAATCTAGGGACACTAGTACAGGCGCCTCGGTCAACAGTCTTTTGTTCTTTTCACAAACGATCTGATTTCTCTGGCACCTCTTGGCTAGGCTGTCCTCCTTGGACGCCTGCACTCCATCGGTCCACTCTACTTATTGTTTCCACTCTCCGTTTCCTCGTCTTCTTCTCTTCACGTCCAGAGTCAGACATCTACTGTCTGTACCTGCTCTGTCGTCGTCACACTTCCATCTACTGCCATTATAATTCCGTCTCTCGTCATTGTACTTCACTCCCTCGTCTTCACTGACGACCCCCCCCCTTTCGTCTCCTCATTTATCTGAGACCTCATCTTGTTTGATTTCCATCGAGTCCTCGGCTTTCTTCTATTCCTCCATGCTTGTATCATCATCCTCTTCTCACACTTCTCACCTCTATACAACTCCATTTCTTCTCCTTCAACTCTTCTTCATTCCCTAAAAGTTTCTTCGAGCACCTTACTAAACCCAACAGCACTCGACCGTATATGTCGCTTTACCTCTCCTAGAGTGTTTGTAAGCATCTCTCCACACATACTGTCTCTTCTCCTTTCATTTTCTCTGCTATTACTCTTCTTCACTATCTCTCCACTACGTTTTCTGCGAAACATGCCAACTCTTGACATCTCCCACAACTTAACTCCACTATCCATATGCCTCTGTGCTCGTGGACCACTTGACGCTCTACTCCCGTCCTCAGTATGTCCACATCCTTCCTCATTCCTACTCAGCACAGTTGCATTCACCTTCCGACTCTTAATTTCAGCAGTCTGGGCTCTACTCAGGTCCATTCTCTTCACATGATTCTTGTTCGGCTGTTTCATCTTCACTTTTGACCTTACCGAGACTTCATTTTCCTGGGCTGGACCTTCATCAAACAGCCATACTATATCTACGTCGATATCCTCTACCGGTTGAATCGACACTGTCTCATCTTCTCCAGTGTCTTTCTCGTCGGCCACCTCTGCCTTCATCACTACCGAGACAGGGTTCTCAATGGCTTGGCGGTCTCCTGACGCATCTCCTCGGATGTCAGTCAGGTTCACACTCTCAGGTGTCCCACCCGTGCCGTGGCCTTCTGGGCACTCCTCTGGCACAGTCTCCGCTATGACTCCTGGCAACACCTTTGTCCCGCAAAAGTCATTCCCCAGGATCACTTCGACTCCTGGAACAGGTATGTTGGGGCATACTCCCAACATCACCTCTGCCGACACATATTCCGACCTTAGCTGGACAGCACATACGGGCATGTCACTCTCAGACAATAACCCATATACTTTCATCTTACTCCTGCCAGCTAACCGTCGATCATTCCCAATTAGGCTTCTCGTAATCAAGCTCTGATTAGCTCCGGTATCCCTTAAGATACCAACTTCTACCTCAGGTTGGCCTCCTATACTGATCCAACCTTTGCTCATGAACGGCCTATACCTCTCGTTCACTAAGATCACCCTCTGTGGTTTGTCTTGGAACACCTTAGCATATTTTGTTCGGGGGTCACACATGGCCAGGGTCACAACTCTTTTGCCCTGCCGAGAGTCTCGCATCACGTGACCCAATCCGTTACTTTGGTAACATCTCATCTGGGAAATGTCTCTTCTATATGTACCAGAGCGGCTCTGACTTTGTCCACTCGCATGAGAGTTCCTCGGGCCAGGCACACTACCTGCACTCTGTGGGGCTCTACTGGACTCTTGATTTCCTGGATAACGATTATTTTCTCGTTTAGCTCCTCCATCCTCACTTTCAGACGAAGTGCGCGACCTACTCTTCTGAGTTTTAGGGTACTTACTTTTATCTGCCCATTTATCAAAATTCTTCTCACCCTAGACTCTTCTGGGTCTTTCATAATTTCTTCCTCCCTAGACTCCACTGGGTCTGCCATTGCTGCGTCTCGCCTCGCTTCTCACTCTGTTCTCCCTCAAGCTCTTGTATGCTTCTGTAATCATATCTGCCCTATCTGCGGCACCTTTCACCTCCTTTATCCCTGCTTCTTTGATCTTGAACTTTGTTTCGGGATGCATCATCTCCAAGAACTTCTCCATAACCATCAGTTGCTTCAGGTCAGCGTAAGATTTAACTCCGGCAGCCTCAATCCACTTCTGGAATCGTCTTTCCAGATCCCTTGCTGAGACAGCAAAGGTACATGCTCCAACCTTCACCATCTCTCTGAAGCGCTTCCTATAAGCTTCTGGGGTTAACTGAAACGAGCGCAATATGCTGCTCTTTACTGTGGCGTAATCCTAGCACTCTTCCAGTGACAATTAGGTGTATGCCTCCCTGGCTGCACCGGTCAATCTTAACTGGACCAGCTGGGCCCATTCCTCCAGTGGCCACTCCTTGATGCTGGCTACTTTTTCAAAATGCTCGAAGAAGCTCTCTGCCTCTTCGGGAACAAACAAGGGAATGTCCTTCTCCCTAACCCTAACATCTGGTGAGTGTGATACCTGGGTGGTGCTCTCTGGCAACCCATGTTCAATCCTTTGTTCAGCCAAGGTTCTGTTCGCTTCTATCTGCATTTGTTTTGTTCTCTCTTTTTCTTTCTCGACCTGGGCTTTTTCTTTTTCTTTCTCCTGTTCCAACTCCAGTTCCCTTATTCTGGTTTTCTCTTTTCTTTCTCTATCTCTAGTCTTGCTTTCTCTTTTTCTACCTCCAGTCTGGTTTTCTCTTTTTCCCTCTCGGCTTCATTTTTCATCTGGAGTTCTAATTTCATCTTTTCCAGCTGGAACTGTCTCTCCTTGTCCTCACGCTGCTGCTGCATCTGGAGCTCTAACTGGAATCTCTCCAAGCTCCTATTTAGGCTACTACTGCTACTGCGGCTACTCTTACTGCTCCTACTCGATCCCTGGGATCTCACTTCATCCTGCCCATCATCCTCCTTTCCACTTTCAGCTCCTTTCCGGGCTCCTTGTTCTGTCGCTTCACTTTTGGCTCTTAACTGCCTCAGGATCTCATCCTTCATCCCAGCTACTATAGATGCTTTCAACCTGATGCCACATTTTTCTGCTATTTGTTTTAATTGATCCCTCGTGCAACCTACCAGGTGCTCAGGCTTGCCTGACTCCACAAATGCCTGCACCTTATCCATCTTTGTCCTGTGAGTCTTCCCAAGAGAGAGAATATACACCTGCAGTCATACAGTTTATCTATTTCAACAAGGGGTGTACCAATCCACTCTTGGAAAGGGTGTGGGTGTGTCAGTTCACTATCCCCGACGTGCCCCCAATTTGTTATAGAGTGTGTTGGTGGTGTTATCGTGTTGTTCCTCCTTTACTGACAACCCAACCTACAACTCGGTAGAGTACTTATACTTCACTAGGAGATCACATTAGGCACTTCTGGCTCTTGGAGAGGGGCTCAACGTCACACGTTTAGGGGATGCGGCTCCAACACTTAGCCTAGTTGTCACGTGCACACACCCACTCGAGCCGCTGTGACTCCCCACTCTCTCCTTATGGGATATGATCTCCTCAATCCCCTTTGACTTACTAGTTTTCCATCCTACCCTGTCCACAGCGGTGGTTCTTGGTTCTTTCTCTCTCTCTCTCTCTCTTTCTTTACTATTTCCTGGGAAGCCTCACTAGGACAAGGGCAGACACCAGCAAATTTGAATACATTTACTGGACAGAGCACATACTCAATACATACACACATATAATAATAATGAATCCTACACTCTATACCATTTCAGTCAGGTTGGACTCCAACACCATCAGAACTCTATCATCTGCTTATCAAGTGGTATTCTATCTCCTTATGCACCTCCTGATGCTATCAACCTCCTCAAGTAGATCAAGTCTTATAATACAATGTTGCACTATCAGCAAGAGAATATATATCTATAAACATGTACAAGGAAAATCAACATATGAATGCAATAACATATATATCAATATAAATGTTCCTTGATACACAACAATGATCAATCGATCACTCTATCAGTCCTAGAACACATTCATCTGTAGGTAATCCAGCCTACGACTGTAACTCTATGCTTCAGTATAAACACTCCTTGGTATAAAAAGGCAAACAATCACTCACATCTCACTGCATCTTGCACGCTAATGACAAAGACTCTATCACCTCCCTACAAGTAATCATTTAGAACTTCCCTTCCACCTCTGGAAGTTCACTACCCAGAGCTCCTCAGGTTCTTCCGGGTTTAACTATCAGGATCCTCTGCAGCACTTCTTGGCTGCTACGCCATGAAGTCTTCCTCGAGCAACTATGGTGCTTCACCACCTCTACAGAAGCACGTGACACTCCTCTTCACTGCTTCTCCTCACAGCTCGAGGTCCTCTCCTCCACTACCTTGGAGTTTCATCAACTACTCCCTCTGTGCTGGCTTCGAAGTTCTCAGCAACTTCTTCCCAAAGACAAACCAGCAACCCATTGACACTCCAATAAAAATGTTTCCCCTCAAACACATAAACAAAAATAACCAAACAATATGGTTGCCTCCAACATACTGTGAGAGTGGACTCCCCCATTTTGGGCTGGTCCATGCTCCACATCGCCCAGCGGGCCTCACTCACTCTGGGAGGGTCCTCCGCTGCCCACCCGGGCCTGGGCTCCCTCTGTCACCGGCCAGCGCTCAGAGGAGACGGATGTCGCTCTGTGTTCCTCCCTCTCCACACTCTTATTTTAGGCCTTCTGTCTTATCAAAGCATGTCTAACTTATCAATAAACATTGCTACTGTCGTTGGACACATGATCAACTACAAGCAACCACTATGAACTGGCTTTAATCGTGCTTACCACAGATTGCCTAGTCGAGGGCACTCTCCCTCTGACGGCGTTCGATCAGGGCGCTCCCACAGCCTACGAAAATGTCTCTGGGCGGCTTAATACTCTCCTCGCCGTCCATGACTTGAGACCACAACTCGATCCAGCTCGATTCCACAGCTGGCACGTCTGCACACTTCTCTTCTCTTGGAGATATATCACTAGGGGTTCCTTTCTGACAGGAGCTCAAACGGAGCACGGCTTCCCCCTGTGATGTTTGGCGCTCAAGTGAGCTCAAAGTTCTCCAGAAGCGAACCTCACGCCTCCAGCAAATTATCTACATCTCCTAACCAGTCATTTATCTATTTTCATATTCACTGCCCATAATCTCATTGTTCATCAAATCCAACCAGCTATTTTACATCGGTGTCTTCACCTCCATATTTCCCAGACCTTATAGTCAGGTCAGGCTATATAGAATAATTCTCAAAGGGAAGACTCGTTTTTCAGCTGCCTGGGATCATGACATATTACAGTATCAAGCTTCATTACCCATCTTCGAGTTACAAAATGCATGTCAATTTTATTCCTCCGTCCGTAGATGAAACATTATTCTTAATTAGTCCTCCTTCACAAAAGGGAGATGGGCTGAGTGATATTAGACTTTTTAATGGGAGCCATATAAGAGAAGGCGGTATATTTAGTTTCTTCACAAGTTTAGCCCGCAAAGCAGCTCCAATTTTAATGAGAACACTCGCTTCTGCTGTATTAAGTGTGGGTCATAATGTATTGCAAGACATGTAAACAGGTGAACATACCTTTAAAAAGTCAATTAAGAAGCATGGGATCGAATGACTGAAGGGAGTAGGGCGACTGATTTTGAGTGGTGGCAAAAGACGCAAAAAGACTAAGAAAAAAGCTAAGGCTACCAAATTAGCTCTTATTAGTAGTTTTACTAAACAGACGAAGAGACAAAATGATATATTTGTTTAAAATGTAACTCATTTCCCCCTGTAACTGGCAGCATGCATACTACACCTGAAACAGGGCTGCAATCCCCCTTTGGAAAATTATACAGTGGCTGTAACAGACTGATTCCCAAAACTAAATTCAGCACGCATGAGTCCACTATAATCAGTATGAAAAATATTGATTTATTTCCTGTTAATTTTGGAATTAATAAATTTAAAGACTCATATATCGAGTTCAGGATCCCTGGCATTCCTGGTCATTTCCTTAATATGTTATTCCTAGCCCTAGAAGTGGGGGGTAGAATTAACAGACGCTGATGCCACCATAGAATCGGTTAAAAAAAAGGTATTGCAGCCCAACCCGTTCTCGCACTAGCTTATAGTCAATATTGGCTTATTTAATAAGTGCATATGTGACATACTAATTGATTGTAAATATTTTAGTTTACCTTGAAAAGCTTCATAGAAAACACCGACCTGGCCTAACCTTCTTAGTATGTTAAGATAAGCATCTTATTGCTTCTTAATTACAATTATTACTTAACCTATACCGTTGATAGGTAATTAAGAAGCAATAAGATGCTTATCTTAACATACTAAGAAGGTTAGGCGAGGTCGGTGTTTTCTATGAAGCTTTTCAAGGTAAACTAAAATATTCACAATCAATTAGTATGTCACATATGCACTTATTAAATAAGCCAATATTGACAGTAAGCAAGTGCGAGAACGGGTTGTGCAGCCAATGGATTATCACAAACACTTTTTTAAACATTGGTGGAATATTTTAATGAACAAGTGGCAGAAAGTAAATCTTTATTTTCGTTACTGGCTTATTTAAAGCTACTAACAACTCTTTCTAGTTGTAAAATAGATCATTTTAGGCATCTGGCACATTATTATAACGAAGATGCACTAGTGATACCTAATACTCATTATTTTACTGTGACGACAATAGATCAATAGATCGAAAATGACTAATATGAAAGAACAAGGTATTCATATATGCTTTAAATTATTGTTTGATTTTGCATCCATTAGCGAATATTTATTTGAAATTGGGAGATATAAGAATACGTTTATTGACGATGATTCGGCTTCTGCTAACTATAAATATAATATAAAGATGACCCACTTATGGATTAATAGATTAACCCCATTCCCTTCTGGATTATTGGCTATTGATGGAGCACTAGCCCAAAATAATGGAACAGTTGCATATATTTTATATAACCCTATTTAAAACCTATATTCTAGGGCGGGAGCTAAAAATCATTAACTGTGGATCAGCCCTAGGGTGGATTGATCCCTAAGAAGCTATACTTGGCCATGAGTGATATGGAAGCCATTTCTGGAGATTATACTTGAAATCCATTATATTTTAATAATTCCGCATTGAGTAACGTATATATTTCAGTGAATGGAATTTAGTTTATTTAATATAGCGTGTGATTTCTCCCATAAATGCTCGAAATTATATTATACGGTCTTGAACATTATAGGATTTAATGTAGATAAATGAACAAACACTACAAGGTTTTAATTTATTACCAGAATTAATAAAGGACACAGCTTTTAAGAATTACATTTAATACGGCCATAGGTGGAAATAAAGTTGTATTACTGTTTGGTCCTACTGCTGGTGTTATGAAAATTAATGTTGACCGACGTATTATTTGTGAAACGCGAGCTTAAAAAACATGAATAGTTTGGAAATAAACAACAGGTTGAAAAATAAATTTAGGGGAAAAAGCTATATATATCGGATGTTATTTAGCGAACGATGTACGGAGAATCATTAAGAAATTGAGTATGGCGAATATGATATGAACGACAAGGCAGATAATTCAAATTCGCATATGCCAATTTTGAAATGCACAACTGCAAAAAAAAAGTATTTTGAATAGATGGACAGGTTAAATGTCTATCACTGTGTGATGATACCTCATATTACTAAGCGGTAACAATGGCTTTTTGGATGTTTGCTATATTGTTTTTCATTTCAGTACTGTAATATTATTAATGATTTGAACAAATGAATTCTTCATTTGATGCATCACACCATTGTGATTTCTGTGTGTATTATTATTATTATTATTGTGTGATGTTTATATGGTTTAATTATTGTTCCAGATTCAATATGGTTGAGAAACTGTAGAAGAACTCCATTGCAACTTACCCAGCACTGCAATTACTAAGACTGACCTCTGAAATATTGTGCTTCCCCATTGTATTTTTTTTTTTTAAACTAGAATGTAAATTTTTATTCCTAATTAAAATTATAAAATGTAAATTCTTAAATCCATGGTGAGGTTAGGTTTGGGATGGATAGTCTTGCAATTTGAAGAATATTATTATTATGACTAGAAATAAACATTGAATATATGACAAATAAGTAAGATATCAGTTGAGGCAAGGCATCATTACGTAGCATGTGACTTCACCTAGCGCTAGAGTCGAGTTGCTGCGAATTTTTCACACCTCGATGCAAATGAGTGGCTAATCTAATCCCTCATTGGATCCGCTTGTGACGTCATGTGCTGTTAAAGCACCGTATTCTATTGGTTACTGATTACTCCTTGGGGCTGATGATGTAGCTATGATATTACAGGTGCTAAGTAGGAACATAACATATGAATGAAGGTAACTACAGAAGGCCTATTGGCCCCTACGAGACAGCTCTTATTTATATCCACCAAATATCATTCATGTATATGTCTAACCTATGCTTGAAATAATCAAGGGATCTTACTTCTATTATGTTATGCGGTAATAGGTTTTTAGAGACTTCAACAAGGCGTTGAGATATGATCCTGTGCTAGGAGACTCCAATATTTAATTTTGCCACAAGTTAGATACTTGACGGTTTTTACTCTGTGTTGACTCTCTTTGTTTCATATGAATGGGAGACAGTGGATTTCCTTTCGTGCCTAAACGATTCGTGTTTCGTGCCTAAACGATTTTGGGCTGGACAATATAAATATCGGGTGTAAATAATTAATTTGAGCAAATAGGCGAAGAGTATGGTGTCCCGCAGATGAATAGGCATTATAAGGGGTATATATATATTAATAGGGCCATCTGCATATTGATAGTGACATGATTGAAGGGAATAAGTGCATACAATGAGTATAGACTGGATATTAATAATGTATTAATACAATTTTCTGCAGTTTGCATATTGGTGTCACGATTGAAGGGTATAAGTGATGCAATAGGTGTTACAGTATCAATCCCGTTGTTGGAGTTTGGAGTTGCGATTTCGGCGCCATTTATGATCCGGGTTCCGAACTACAACAGTTCACCCTCCCATTAATATTAGTTTCCCATCTTCTAGTCTGCTGTGCTGGGAGGGGACTAGTTACCGGTGACTGGCAAGTCAGTGAGGCCGGGAAAAGTGAAGGAGTACCTTGGTCAACTTTGAGATGAGCAAGCCAGTGGGGGCTAGTCGAGCGCTTTGGACTTCACTCTTGAAAGGTGCTAGCCGGTGGGGAATAGTTGAGCGCTATGGACTTCCTTCTTGGAAGGTGCTAACCCAACCCGTCCCCAAGAGTGGGGGCTAGTTGAGCGCTGTGATCTTTACTCATGGAAGGTGCTAGCCAGTGGGACTAGTTGAGCGCTGTGGACTTCACTGAGCATACTAGCGAGTGTATTAAGGAGAGTGGGGTGCTTGAAGACGTCTCCATAACTGCATTTAGCGTGTGGGCTAGTGTTGTGTTGAAGACCTCGTCAGGGGAATATAAATAGTGTCCATCATCTTTTGAAGCTAGGTACCGTGAGGGCTAGTAATGCTTCAGGTGACCTTAGTCAATTGTAAATTGTAGTGATGATGGTTAACTGTTACTGAACCAGTATTTACCCAAGTCTGTCCTAAATCTAAACTTATCCAATTTATACCCATTGTTTCGTGTTCTGTCTTGTGTTGATATTTTTTAGTACGAACGATTATTTTCAAGTGCTATTTAATTTCATATCCTTAAACATTACAGTACATTTCCACCCAGGTTAGGGTGGAAATCTAGTGTATCCTTTGAACTTTAGTAGGATCGTAAAGTTTTAAAGGAATACAGTTACAGAAGGGTTCGTAACAATGAGTGTGAAAAAAGGGGTTTAATTTGAGTTAATGATTGTCCCAACATGGGTGGAAATACAAATTTGGTCCTGTAAGGTCTTCCAAAAAGGCCTTCTACAATTTCCTTCTCGGGTTCAATATGCATTTTTTAACTTTAAATAATAAATGAAAATGGGATTATATGTCATAACCTAAATGGACTTGTTGAGTGAAGATGACGACAGTGTACATTAAGGACGAAGGAAGGCGACCCTTTATTTCCTAGGTCAAATATCAAGGGCTAGAAGCCAGTCACCGACGATGAAGCTAAAAAAAAACGCCTATGCCGGAAACCGTGTCACCGATGTAACTAAAATGACAATGACGGAAGCGAAGCTTCACCGATGTAACGAAAAATGACCAACACTACAGGATCCGTCGCTGAGGTAAGGAAAAATGGCCCGGATGGAACAGTTGCCGAGACATAGAAAAAGGACCCGGACTACAGGGATCCCTCGAAAAAATGACAATGGATATCCATAGTCCTGTTTTCTACTACTATCATGTTGCCCCCGAACTTTTCTGTCTTCCAGTGACGTGTGATTTAAATCCCGTAGGCTCTCCTCGTAGCTCATGCCCCTCAGTTTGGGTACTAGTCTGGTGGTTAACCTTTGAACCTTCTCCAGCTTATTCTGAAGCTTGACGAGATATGGGTTCCATGCTGGAGCTGCATACTCCAGGATTGGTCTGACGTAAGAGGTATACAAGGTCATGAATGATTCCTTACACAAGTTTCTAAAGACCGTTTTTATGTTGGCCAACCTGGCATATGCTGCTGATGTTATCCTCTTGATATGGGCTTCAGGGAACAGGCCTAGTGTGCAAAATTTCCATATGAAATATACCAACTCTAATGTAACCGCCATAAGATGTTAATTTACATTAGTCAAAAAAATGACAGAAAATGGGGTTACATCTCCAAGGTCAGCTACACAATAGTTGAGCCAACGTTTTTTCTAATTTAATATAAAATTCACCAGTTTGAGTTGGTAACCCAATAAAATTAACTATCTCAATTATATATTATATAACAATGCGATTCCACACAACCCTCCGTACTCTTCTTGATAAATATGGCAACTGAAGGTGACGAGGAGGAAGGAGGGAGCCATTATACAGACGCAGCCTTGATTATGTGGTGAGAGTGCACTAACTTGGGGAGTTTTGATATGTCACGAGGTTATTAAGCCAACTTTAAGCTTACCAGGTGACCACTAACTCTACCAGCAAATCCCAAGCGGCAACGTGACTCACATTAGTCACTAATTGTTGCAAGACATAAAATAAGTGCCAGTTCGGTTTGTCCATTAGCTCAGATTATATTGACCAAATATTTTCTGTGTCTAGGATAGATCGTTCGGCCATAGAACGACACCACCCAAAATGGTAAGTGTGTCTAATTACTCAGATTTAAGTGCTACATAGTAAATATATCTGTTCTTGGTAGATGTTGCGTTGTATCGTTTCCCCCATGTAAATTGTGGTCATATGAGACATAGTTGATTTGGACATAACAAGGAAGACTACATGTGGTAGACTGTGCCTGATGTTAGATGACCAGTCAACACAATTAAAACAGCTGAGGCCATTTTACATGTTCTTTATATAGTGTGATCTGTAACTCATTTGTAGGTATATGTTCCATTTAATTACGGTAATATTAAAATATGACCCCCCCCCTTTTCCCCCAAATGTGTGAAGGGAAGTTTACTAGTGACAGTAAATTATAAAATACAGTCCGCTTAGAAGTAATAAATACAAACTCTTAAAATAATAATTAATTCAATCACCAGTTGATTTCCCCACATCTGGTGTGATATCAATCCCCAGGTCTTTCTCTCTCTGATTCTTGAAGAATTTCATCTCCCAAATGATACCTTGTATCTGGCATGCTGCTCCCTGCACCTATTTTCATTACATTTTATTGGGTTAAACTCTAACAACTATTTGTTGGGTTATTCTTTCAGTTTGTCTAAGTCTTCTTGAAGCCTCAAGCTGTCCTCCCCCTGTCTTAATTCTTCTCATAATGTTGGCGTCGTCAGCAAACATTGAAAGGAATGAGTCTATACCCTTTGGGAGATAATTTACGTATATCAGAAACAGGATAGGTCCGAGTACAGAACCCTGTGGTACTCTACTGGTGACTTCGCGCCACTCTGAGGTATCACCCCCTCATTATAACTCTGCTCCTATTGCTTATGTACTCCCTTATCCCCCTGGAGCGACCTACCAGTTACTCTTGCCTGTTTCTCCAACTTATGCACCAGCCTAAGAGAGTGTGTGGCTCCTTTTAAATATGCCCAGTTGAAGGAGTTGTTGGAGGTCGTGAAAGAAGAGTTGCTGACGATCTCCAGATTAATTATTCTCATTTTCCATTCCTGTATTGCTTTTTAATTGTATATGTGATCTTGTAGCTTATGTTAGTAAATTCACATATTTTATCATTGTGTTTAAGTGTGCCTCCATAATAATCGCTATGAGCATACACGAGGGTTATCATAGTAACACCTAGTGAACTTACGTTTTCTACAAAAGTTCTTATTGGCTAGAGAGTGGTAAAGCAGCACAGACCTGTATAAAAGTGTACCCTAGGCCATCCGACCAGTATCAGAGCCAGAATGGTGGCAACACTTTGGCAACAAGCACTGTAGTAGCTGGAGAAAGGTAAATCCACACAGACTTTTATGGAAGTGTACCTTGGGCTGACAGACCAGTGTCAACTCTGTAGGAGCAGCAACACTTTGGCAACAAGCATAATAGAGTACACCCACTGAACTGCACTGCTTGGGTGCAGGTATATCGACCCAGCTGGCAGCCGTGTTAAAAGAAGATAGAAAATGCAGGCGGGAAAGGAATTCCTGCAACCTTTTGTCTGGCAGGCAAGACTCAGGGGAAGTTATTGTTAAAAGGTAAACCTGGGTCTTCCTTCTCTTCTCCACGGGTCTCTTAAAAAAAAAAATATAATGTTTATTTAGGCAAGGTATATACATACAATAAATTTTTACAAAGATTGGTTGACTTATAGGTAGAGCTAGTACATACAATGCCTAAAGCCACTATTACGCAAAGCGTTTTGGGCATGATAAACTTAAATGACAAGCTTAATACTAATTGAGCATAATGAGTAGATGAAAACAAGAAATGAAAACATAGATGAAAAAGCAGCACAAATACAAATATGTCGACAAACAGCGCTCTTTAAAGAAAAACAGACATTGGTTGATAATAGAAGGGTAAGGTAGGTTACAGGGAATTTATTAGGTATAGCTTCGTTTTTAACTTAAACTGGTTGAGAGAGGTACAGTCTTTAACATGGTCGGGAAGGTCATTCCACATTCTGGGCCCCTTGATTTGTAGAGCATTTCTAGTTTGATTAAGTCGTACTCTAGGAATTTCAAAACTGTATTTATTTCTGGTGTGGTGCTCATGGGTTCTGTTACAGCCTTCTTCTCTTCTCCACGGGTCTAGGCCGGAATTGCTAACAGCAGTTTCCCCGTGGTTTATTTAAGGGCTCCCAGGGTGAATCAGTGGCACCCCCCACAGTGGTGGGAGCAAAGACCTGCGGTGGTGGACATTATTGGTCCTCTCCTTTGGGACCAGGAGACTCCGGTGAGTCCCAAGAATCGGAGAGGCCTGAGTATTCTGCCTTCTGAACTCCTAGCAGCTCTTCGCTAGCAGAGCCCCAGCTCACCCCCCATGACAGTGAATATCAGATCAAGCATAGCTGGTTCATTTTCTCCTCATTCTTGTCAGTCCTTTGATGTGTTGGCTTAGAACGTTTCTTGTTACCACGTCAAGTAGCTTAGCTCTCCATGTGTTTGGTCCGCCATGTGGATCTCTGTTTTCCTAATCTATCTTCCGTGGCTTAAATCTTCCATGATTAACAGTCTGGATCCGTTCCTGCTAGTGACAGTATCTGTTCTCTCTATTATATTAATAGTAGCAATGTTGTTTCTGTCATATTCCTGTCTGGGTCTTCAGTCATTTGGTGGGGAGTTACATATGACTACTACTACAGGTTTTCGTCCTCCAATTGCTATGGTACCTGTTATGTAGTCACTGTAACCTCCACAGACCTGGATAACCATCTCCTCAAATTCCAGTCTTTTTTTATCAGCATTGCTGCTCCTCCTCCTCTTCCTACTCTTTGTTTCCTTACTACATAATATTCCTGCAGAAACACTGCATTTGTTATGGTTTTCATTAGCTTTGTTTCTGTGAGTGGAATTATGTCTGGGTTTTCTTCTAGGGCCCATTCTCCAAGTTCACTTCTATCTGACAGAATGCCTGCCTTTCTTGCTGTTTAGCTACCTGACTATCTACTTGCCATTCAGCTTCTCTGCCTGCTTTCCTACATATGCCTTCCTGCCTGTCTTCATCCCTGCCATTTTACGATTTTGCTTTCCTGCCTGAAATTTCTCCCTCCTTACCTCTCTGCTTATTTCCGTTCATGCCAGTTTTCTGGATAGGACCACTTGTTCTGGTTAGGCTGTTCTTCATTATTAAGTCTCATGTATTTTTGGTTTTCTTGTAGATTATGAGTTCAAGCTTCTGGTTATGATCAACTGGTTTTACTCCTGTGGATATGATGTCCTTCATAATGCATTCATCTGTCGTGTATTTAGTGTTAAGTGTTCATTATGGATTAGTAATGTAACTTGATTGATGGGGGCGTCAGTTGTGATTGGAGTTGTGCCATTTACTTCGTAAAGCAGGTGTTCACCTGTTTGTTTATCCATAGTTTACTGGGCTTGCATACATCTCTCCAATTCTTTGTGCACTGCGTCACAGTTTGTGCGGTGGGTGAGAGGTCTCCGTGTGTATGAGTTCATCCAACCCGTTCTCGCAAATTTAATAAGTCAATATTGACTTATTAAATATGTGCATAGGTGACATACTTAATAGATACCCTTAAAAAGATTCATAGAAAACACCGACCTTACCTAACCTACTTAGTATGTTAAGATAAGCATCTTATTGCTTCGTAATTACAATTATTACCTAACCTATAATAGGTATAGGTTAAGTAATAATTGTAATTACGAAGCAATAAGATGCTTATCTTAAGATACTAACAAGGTTAGGTAAGGTCGGTGTTTTCTATGAATCTTTTTAAGGGTATCTATTATGTTTAGTATATCACCTATGCACGTAGTTAATAAGTCAATATTGACTTTACGATTTTGCGAGAACGGGTTGAGAAGTTAGTGAACAGGTCACCAAATTGAGAGCCCATTGCTACTCAGTCGATTTGTGTGTTGATTTGTCTCCCCAGGGGCTGTCAAAGGTGACAACTTTGTGCGCGTCTCCAGAAGGCTTCTAAGAACGGTCTCTGTCATATGCCACTTTGGTGTGTCGAGTGGTCTCGGTAAACCTTGTTTGTGAACTATGTTTGTTCACCAACATGTTCGTGAACATGATGTAAATGAAAATGTAGATGAACATGTTGGTGAAGATTATAGAGATGAACATAATGTTTCTTAACATGATGTAGATGACCATGGTTTTGATAAACTTGTTTTAGTTGAACATGATATAAATGAACATATATTAGATAAACAGGATGTCGATTAATATGATGCAGATGAACATGATGTGATTGATCATAATGCACGTGACCATGATGTAGGTAAACATGACTTAGGTGAAAATGATGTAGATGATCATGGTGTAGATGACATGATGTAGATGATCATGGTGTAGATGACATGATGTAGATGATCATGATGTAGATGACCATGATGTAGATGATCATGATGTAGATGACACGATGTAGATGACCATGATGTAGATGATCATGATGTAGATGACATGATGTAGATGACCATGATGTAGATGACATGATGTAGATGATCATGATGTAGATGACATGATGTAGATGACCATGATGTAGATGATCATGATGTAGATGACATGATGTTGATGACATGATGTAGATGACCCTGATGTAGATGATCATGATGTAGATGACATGATGTAGATGACCATGATGTAGATGATCATGATGTAGATGACATGATGTAGATGACCATGATGTAGATGATCATGATGTAGATGATCATGATGTTGATGACATGATGTAGATGACATGATGTAGATGACATGATGTAGATGACCATGATGTAGATGATCATGATGTAGATGACATGATGTTGATGATCATGATGTTGATGACATGATGTAGATGATCATGATGTAGATGATCATGATGTAGATGACCATGATGTAGATGACATGATGTAGATGACATGATGTAGATGACCATGATGTAGATGATCATGATGTAGATGACATGATGTTGATGACATGATGTAGATGACCATGATGTTGATGACATGATGTAGATGACATGATGTAGATGACATGATGTAGATGACCATGATGTTGATGACCATGATGTAGATGACATGATGTAGATGACCATGATGTAGATGACCATGATGTAGATGACATGATGTAGATGACCATGATGTAGATGACCATGATGTAGATGACCATGATGTAGATGATCATGATGTTGATGACCATGATGTTGATGACCATGATGTTGATGACCATGATGTTGATGATCATGATGTAGATGACCATGATGTTGATGATCATGATGTAGATGACCATGATGTAGATGACATGATGTAGATGATCATGATGTAGATGACCATGATGTTGATGACCATGATGTAGATGATCATGATGTAGATGACCATGATGTAGATGATCATGATGTAGATGATCATGATGTAGATGATCATGATGTAGATGACCATGATGTAGATGACCATGATGTAGATGACCATGATGTAGATGACCATGATGTAGACGAAAATGATTTAAATGAACATGATTTAGATGACCATGATGTAGATAAATATGATATAAACGAATATACTTTAGAAGAACATTATTTTGATGATAATGATGTAAATGAACATGTAAACGAATATGATTTAGATGAACAAGATTTGCATGAACTTGATGTAGGCCAAAATTATGTACATGAACTTGATGTTTGTGAACATGATGGAGATGAAATGATGTAAATGAACAGGACGTAAGTGAAGAAGATGTAACTGAACATGTTTTCGATGAACATGATGTAAATGAACATGATGTAGATAAACATGAGGTTGGTGATCATTATATAGATGAACATAATGTAGATGAACACAATGTAGGTTTACTTGACGTATGCACTTGAGGCCCATTAACATAACGTACGGGACCATGATGTAAATAAACATGTCTTAAGTGAACATGATGCATATGATCATGTTGTAGATGAATATGATGTAAATAAACATGATGTGCTGTAGGTAAACATGTCGTAGGCTAAATTGATGTCGAAGAGCAATGTCAACATTCAATTTCAATTAGTAATCCAGAAATCATATCTCCATAAAAATAGCGCCAAGTGACTTATAACGTTTCAAAACTTCACTAATTTAATAAACATATTATTGCATATACATATTTATATGCATTCTCTGGAATGACAAAGTCATTCCTCTGGTCATTCGTAAAAGTCCTCTGGTCAATGTGTAAATCATCTGGATGCTCAGTCCTCTGGTCAATGTGTAAATCATCTGGCTGCACAGTCATCTGTTCAATGTGAATGTCACCTGGCTGCACAGTCATCTGTTCAATGTGAATGTCATCTGGATGCACAGTAATCTGGCCTTTATGTCAGTCATCTGGACGCACAGTTATCACATTCAATGTGTAAGTCATCTGCTACATGGTATAAACTTAACTAGATTAACTATCATCATTGTACAACCACTACACATGAGGAGGTCCTATGGGGAATTGGGCCCCGTGAGTGATATGATGTCCCTCGGAGTAGGGGGTGGGTCCCTTAAGGGATGGTGTTTCATTGGGAATAGTGACTTAAGGGAGAAGGTGTTCATTAAGGATGAATGTGTCCCAAAGGAATACCAACCCATGGATGACGGTGTAGCATAAGAAATAGAGTCCCAAGGTGGAAGGAATTCAATAAGGATAGTCTCGCACGGGTGTTGTAAAGAGTATTGTGTCCCTCGGAGAAAGGTTTCAACAGAAAATGATCGATAAATCAAACTCTCGCTGATATTTATGGTCTCAGGTCAATTGATGTAATACCCTAGCATTAGGTGCCTCAGGCAGCAGTCGTCACCATGTACTATTCATAAGTGACATTGTTGATTTCTTGGTGTATGCATTGCTTGGTGTATGCATTGCTTGGTGTATGTCGAGTCTGCAATGGACCATGCTTTGTCTAGGGGTCGTGTAGGGTCACCGAGCATCAAATAATGACCGAAAACGAGCGGAAATAACAGAACAGGAACTCTATCGTTCAAGTTCTACTCTCGATCCTTCCCCCCTCCCTGGCATCGTTATAAAGTGTCACTCGATCCCCTGACAACTCTGGATCCTTCTAGGGTGTCGCTCGGGATCCCCCTGTCGCTGCTATGTAGCATCTTTTAAATGGTGCAGTTATGTAGGGTCGTTAACCCCTCCCTCCCAACTGCCACCGATATTAAATGTCGTTCGATGGTCCACTGGCGGCGCTCGATCCTCTTCTCTCCCTTCCGGGAGCAATCGAGACGTGTTGTATGTACTTCTTTGTTAACGGTATGTCATCATCATCAATCATTTACGGCTGTGTGTACTATCACTGTGGAGGTAAAAGTCAAACCCCGGTCAGCCAACATGTTTGCCAACATGGAAGGAAGACTTCCATATCTTCCAACATAGAAGACCATATAATGGTCTTCCCAAACCATTGTGTTTAAACAATACCTTCATAATAATGTGACAAAGCTGCTTCCTGAAATATTTTTCATTGATAACTCTGATCTTTACTACACACTTCAGAGCTTAACTTATAGGTGTAGGCTATTCATATCCTACAGAGCATTCCAGTCCAAGCTTGCCTTACTAGACAAGGCCACATAAATATTAGGTAGCATTCCCATCCCATCTTGTGTTACAGGAGCACCCTACGCAAATCTGCAAAGTATTTGGCTTTATATACCGATGGAGTGGGAGATGGATAGCTTTCAAGAAAAACTAGTTACATAGTATCAAATATGGTTTATTCTCCTCGTCAAGATCTTGCCAGGGAAAACAGGAATTAGGAAATATCTGTTGGGATTACCTATTGGCCATACATAATCAAAGTAGACACATGCACATTTATTGAAAAAATACTGTTATCTTACTATCCGAAATGCATTGTATGCTAACATTTGTGAACTTCTCTACCTGTTTATGGAATGTCGTAATAATTATTATTGTAATAAATAGTATTATTATAATAATTGTAATTATAATTGCAATTAATATTATCATAATAATTAAACCCAAGTCAACTGAAACCCAAGTGCAATTTTTCCCCAGAAACCAAGGGTCACTGAGCCTATGGGCACAAACCTGTGACAATGTCCAAAAGTCATGTACTTACTAATTTTCTGGCTATTCTTGAAAACGGTTGCCCAGCCACTTCCAAGCAAATTGAATTGTAAATAGTTGGCTTCCAATGTAAATACACATGTGAAGTCAAAGACAAAGTTAGGAGTTAGTAACAGTTGATTGATTGACAGTTGAGAGGCGGGCCGAAAGAGCAGCGCTCAACCCCCGCAAGCACAACTAGGTGAATACAACTAGGTTATCTTGAGGTTTATCTTGAGACGATTTCGGGGCTTTAGTGTCCCCGAAGCCCGGTCCTCGACCAGGCCTCCACCCCCAAGAAGCAGCCCGTGACAGCTGACTAACACCCAGGTACCTATTTTACTGCTAGGTATCAGGGGCATAGGGTGAAAGAAACTCTGCCCATTGTTTCTCGCCGGCGCCCGGGATCGAACCCGGGACCACAGGATCACAAGTCCAGCGTGCATCCGCTCGGCCGACTGGCCCCTCAATCTGTTTAACCTCAAATCCAGGTTAACCTAACCTGTTTGACCTCAATCCAGGTTAATACAATCTGTTTAGCATTTTTCTAAGCTTGCATGGTATCCCTAACTGGATACTTGTGACCACCGTCACAATTGGGTTCCCTTTCCGTTGGACACTTCGCTTCAATCAAACTATTCCTAACGATTTTATGGATTGCTTGATGCCTTGGATTCTTTCCCTGTGATTTACGATAGATGAGACCCCATATTTGCAGTATTGGATAGAGGATGCATGTTATTTACTTTATATATATATATATATATATATATATATATATATATATATATATATATATATATATATAATATATATAATATATGCAGGCGATGAGTCACAATAACGTGGCTGAAGTATGTTGACCAGACCACACACTAGAAATTGAAGGGACGACGACGTTTCGGTCCGTCCTGGACCATTCTCAAGTCGATTGAATTCAATCGACTTGAGAATGGTCCAGGACGGACCGAAACGTCGTCGTCCCTTCAATTTCTAGTGTGTGGTCTGGTCAATATATATATATATATATATAATATATATATATATATATATATATATATATATATATATATATATATATATATATATATGTCGTACCTAGTAGCCAGAACGCACTTCTCAGCCTACTATGCAAGGCCCGAATTGCCTAATAAGCCAAGTTTTCCTGACTTAATATATTTTCTCTAATTTTCTTCTTATGAAATAATAAAGCTACGCATTTCATTACGTATGAGGTCAATTTTTTTTTATTGGAGTTAAAATTAACGTACATATATGACCGAACCTAACCAACCCTACCTAACCTAACCTAACCTATCTTTGTAGGTTAGGTTAGGTAGCCGAAAAGTTAGGTTAGGTTAGGTTAAGTAGGTTAGGTAGTCGAAAAACCATTAATTCATGAAAACTTGGCTTATTAGGCAAATCGGGCCTGGCATAGTAGGCTGAGAAGTGCGTTCTGGCTACTAGGTACGACATATATATATGTATATGTATATATATAATATATATATATATATATATATTATTAAATATGACCGAAAAAGTAAGATTAATAATTCTAACACGAATTTTCTCAATCTTTCGTACATTTCTTTTCACTGTTGGTGGTAATTCAAAAATCAATTCTCCAAAATTCATTTTTATTTCTAGTCTGACGCGACACTTGAGCGCGTTTCGTAAATCTTATTACATTTTCAAAGACTTTAGTTACACATACACAACTGAATAGAACTTACACATCTCCGATTTGTTTATATCTACATTTGAATGAGGTGGATGGGGTGAGGTGGTATTTAATAGGGTATTAAATTCATCAACACAAGACAGAACACGAAACAATGGGTATTGAATAGAAGTGATTGTAGAAAGCCTATTGGTCCATATTTCTTGATGCTTCTATATTGGAGCGGAGTCTTGAGGTTGGTAGAATATAGTTGTGCATTAATTGGCTGTTGATTGCTGGTGTTGACTTTTTGATGTGTAGTGCCTCGCAAACGTCAAGCCGTCTGCTATCGCTGTATCTATCGATGATTTCTGTGTTGTTTACTAGGATTTCTCTGGCGATGGTTTGGTTGTGGGAAGAGATTATATGTTCCTTAATGGAGCCCTGTTGCTTATGCATCGTTAAACGCCAAGAAAGAGATGTTGTTGTCTTGCCTATCCACTGGGTTTTTTGGAGCTTACAATCCCCAAGAGGACATTTGAAGGCATAGACGACGTTGGTCTCTTTTAAAGCGTTCTGCTTTGTGTCTGGAGAGTTTCTCATGAGTAGGCTGGCCGTTTTTCTGGTTTTATAGTAAATCGTCAGTTGTATCCTCTGATTTTTGTCTGTAGGGATAACGTTTCTATTAACAATATCTTTCAGGACCCTTTCCTCCGTTTTATGAGCTGTGGAAAAGAAGTTCCTGTAAAATAGTCTAATAGGGGGTATAGGTGTTGTGTTAGTTGTCTCTTCAGAGGTTGCATGGCGTGTCACTTTCCTTCTTATGATGTCTTCGACGAAACCATTGCAGAAGCCGTTGTTGACTAGGACCTGCCTTACCCTGCAGAGTTCTTCGTCGACTTGCTTCCATTCTGAGCTGTGGCTGAGAGCACGGTCGACATATGCGTTAACAACACTCCTCTTGTACCTGTCTGGGCAGTCGCTGTTGGCATTTAGGCACATTCCTATGTTCGTTTCCTTAGTGTAGACTGCACTGTGGAAACCTCCGCTCTTTTCCATGACTGTTACATCTAGAAATGCAGCTTCCCATCCTTTTCCATCTCGTAAGTGAAACGCAGCACAAAACTCTGCTCAAACGCCTCCTTCAGCTCCTGCAGATGTCTGACATCAGGTACCTGTGTAAAAATGTCGTCAACATACCTGCAGTATATGGCCGGTTTCAAGTTCATGTCGACTAAGACTAAAGAGGCACCCTTCTTGAGCCCGGATGGGCACATGTATAAGCAAGTAGATGGGGTCGCCATGGGTTCTCCCCTAGGTGTCCTGTTTGCAAACTTCTACATGGGTACCATCGAGCAAAAAGTCTTAGTCGACATGAACTTGAAATATGGACATCAAGAAATATGGACCAATAGGCTTTCTACAATCACTTCCATTCAATACCCATTGTTTCGTGTTCTGTCTTGTGTTGATGAAATTAATACCCTATTAATACCACCTCACCCCATCCACCTCACTCAAATGTAGATATAAACAAATCGGAGATGTGTAAGTTCTATTCAGTTGTGTATGTGTAACTAAAGTCTTTGAAAATGTAATAAGTTTTACGAAACGCGCTCAAGTGTCGCGTCGACTAGATATAAAAATGAATTTTGGAGAATTGATTTTTGAATTACCACCAACAGTGAAAAGAAATGTACGAAAGATCGAGAAAATTCGTGTTAGAATTATTAATCTAACTTTTTCGGTCATATTTAATAATATATATATATATATATATATATATATATATATATATATATATATATATATATATATATATATATATATATATATATATATATATATATAATGTCGTACCTAGTAGCCAGAACGCACTTCTCAGCCTACTATGCAAGGCCCGATTTGCCTAATAAGCCAAGTTTTCATGAATTAATTGTTTTTCGACTACCTAACCTACCTAACCTAACCTAAT